>NW_024395180.1:0-34342 GCF_016617805.1 Bactrocera tryoni | reverse complement strand
AAATAACGTAACAACATTTTTGGAAATTTACAGTGGCATGAATTAAACACGACATAAAATGGAACATGAGTGAAACAAATTTTTAATATTGGTTAAAACTGGTTCATATCTGAGCGCAGAACCTGAAAATGTTGGACATATGTAATATTATGTTTGTAATTTGAAGTAGTGAATCATAATCAATAAGACACTCAATTTCGAAATTTTTGATGATACGTTATTTTGAATTTCAGGTGACGATGTATGAATATTTGTTATGGTTCTGACACGATAATAGTCGATCAAGCGCATTTACATATTGTGTTGAAGTCAATGATGAAGAAGAACGAAAGAACGAGCTCATGAGTTAACGCACAAAACCTATTGGATCTACAATTCGCTGCTTGAGCACAACAAAATCGAACAAAATATGAAGTGGTTGGTGACTGGTGATGAAAAGTGGTTTACTTACGACAGCGTCAAGCGAAAACGGTCGTGGTTGATTTGCTGCGAGCCGGCTGAATATGAAAGGAACTGTATTCATCAGGACAGCGCCTGGAAAAATACGTCGATAGTAACGCACCAGAAACTGCTGAAACTTGGTTTGACTTGGCACCAAGTTCTTACTATCTTTTCATGTCTACGGCGAATGATTTTGGTGGTGAAAAATAAGTACTAAGATTTATACTCGTATAAAGTGGCATTAGGAATTGACTCTCAAAATTTAACAAGCTAACGATTTCGATTTCAGTTTGGAGAAAAAGAAAAAATCGCGCGGAACCAAATCTGGTGTATACGGTGGATAATCGATGGCATTCATTGCTTTGTTGGCTTTAAATTCGGTCACAATCGTACTCTTTTTCAAAAAAGTTCAGCTTTATCGGGACGAGTCGAGCAAGAACGCGTTTCATACCCGAAATATCTACGAAAATCCTTCAAACGCAACGCACTACTGAGTTGTAGCGACTTAAGCAGCTGCTGTAAGCAAACTGGTTGACAGATTTCGCTCATATTTGGCATAGTAACTGAGGACAGCCAGTTGGTGGAACTTAGCAAAATATTAGGTTGACATATTTTTTTTTTTAAACATCATTTACCCGAAAAATTTAATTTCAATTTCTGAGCCCTTTTTTTGTCGCAAATTATAATAAGTAATGCATTCTTATTCAAAAAAAAGAAAAACATGGTTGCATTGTTTCTGATAGTTTAATGCGTCTACATTGTTCTATATACTGTCTATTTGTTGTTGTGTTGTTATTTTGTTGTAGATGTCAGTGACAGTGAAACTTAAATCGACTTTAATTCAGTTGCCCAACTTTCGCTGTCAATTTGCAACAGCATGACATGGCAGCTACACAGACTTACACCACCTACAGATCCACACACACACACATATACAAACAAAATTTGGACTGTTAGCATATACCGTGTGAGGCAGACGTGTTTTTTTTTTTTGCGATCCTAAAACTTTGTAGATATCCAGTTTTTTTGTTGTGAAAAATAGTGGTTGTTCGAGTGAAACATCCCAGATAGTGAACCACATGTGTGGATACCAAATCTAGAGGAAAAGATAAGTACACATTGATTTTTTAATAACATAAATTTTCATTTGCACTTACCTTTCCGTTTTTTTGGGCAAAATTTGGCAATTATAGCCTTTTCCCCTTCCAATAACGTGCATTTAATAATTTTTTGTTCTGCCGTTTTTTGTGTTGATCGATCAGCTGTTCCCCTCCTCGTGTTTTCGTTTTCCTTTTGGTTTGCAAATTGCCAACCATCGAAAACACAAATCAGCTGTTCTTTATTTTGGTTTTGGCATTGCCAACCATCTTTTTTGTTTTTAATTTTTAATTTTATTTAAGTAGTAAAGTTTGGGACAGAACATATATACCAAAGGGTGTTCCCAAACTATTCTTTCGCAGAGGATATGGCCTCTGAAAATAGTATTGGGCTAACACCGGAGAATCCTTTCCGAAGGAACTCCAAAATGATGAGAACGCCACCCAATGGTAAAAATGAGGAGTCCGCCGCTACTGGACCAAATAAGCGAGGAGATATTGCTGCCCAAGAAAGCAAAGGGGGCAAACCTGAGGAGTTTGAAAAAGATGAAACGGTTAGCATCTTTTGCAGCCTGAGTAAAAAAATTAAAGAACTAGAAATGATGATGGCCGGCCAAAGGCATATTAATCAAGCTATGCGCGAATTAGTAAGCAGCATAGTGATATTACATGCCAAAACGGAAAAATTGGAAAATCAAGCGAGAAGAGTTTTGATAGGGAAACCATCGCAAGTACCCACCACTGGAAGAGATGCAAATACCCCTAAAAGAATGCGAGAGGCAACAGGCTATCAACCACCTACAAAAAAGCTAAAAAATGTAAACGAAAAGCCGCAATTGTTGTACAGTGGAGCAGCAAAATTAACCCCAGAAGAAAATACGACTAGTCTAAACACAAGTGAAAGATGGGTAGACGTTGTAAAAAAGAAGAAACCTTTGGAAAGGAAGATCAGAACAAAACCAGATGCCATAATCATAACAAAGAAGGATGGTGCGTCATATGCAGATATTCTGCGAAAAATTAAAAGCGACAGCGGGCTTGAAGTACTGGGTTCAAATGTAACCCATATTCGTAAAACGCTAAAAGGAGATTTACTTATTGAACTAAAAAATCGTGCAGAGACGAAAGCCGAATCTTTCCAAAGCGCTCTGGAGGGGGTGGTTGGCGAAATGGCTAAGATACAGCCCAAGACCCACAACGTCACGATTACGTGCAAAGATCTGGATGAAATTACAACTCCTGAGGAAATCTGCGCAGCACTAAAAAGGGAGTGCGGAGTCGAAAATCTGGAGATATCGAGTGTGAAAAGTCTGCGAAAAACGCGTAGTGGCACGCAAATAGCAATTGTATGCTTGCGTGCTCAAGATGCCAAGGCCGCACTTAAAATAGGGAAAATAAAGATTGGGTGGTCGATCTGTCGGCTTCGAGAATATTCGCCTGTTCCCAGATGCTATAAGTGTTTCCACCTGGGTCGCATGGCGCGAAATTGCCGCAGCTCGACAGACAGATCGTCCCATTGTACACGCTGTGGAACCGCGGGACATTTAGCGAAGGTATGCACAAACGTCCCGAGCTGCATGCTCTGCAAAGGGGAGCACTCAGTATTGAGCACGACTTGCCCAAAGTATCTCGAGATGATGAAGTCTCTAAGTAAATGAGGATACTACAGTTAAACCTTAACCATTGTGCAGCGGCCCAGGATCTGCTAGAACAGACAGTCATAGAAGAGAACATTGATGTCGCCATACTAAGTGAACAATACTCCCAGCGTCCGGAAAGCACATGGATTGCAGACAAATCTGGCAAAGCAGCAATATGGTCCTGCAAAGGTCAACATTTTAAGACCTGCTCCAGAGAAGCTTATAACTGCTTCACATGGGCCAATATACATGGGATATATTTTGTAAGCTGCTATGCTCGTCCCAGCGCAGCAATCACCGAATTCGAAGATT
Source organism: Bactrocera tryoni (assembly GCF_016617805.1). Lineage (NCBI taxonomy): Eukaryota > Metazoa > Arthropoda > Insecta > Diptera > Tephritidae > Bactrocera > Bactrocera tryoni. The sequence goes on along the minus strand of NW_024395180.1, from coordinate 30,852 downwards.
TCCTTTTAAGACTTTCATTAGAAACCAGAGGCAAAACACCGATTATAATAGCGGGTGATTTTAATGCCTGGTCAACTGCATGGGGCAGCAGATGCACAAACCATCGAGGGCGGCTAATTCAAGAATACCTGAGTCAAACGCACCTAACAATAGTGAACACCGGAACACAAAATACGTACCAAAAAGGGAATAAAGGATCTATTATTGACATTATGTTTGCGAATGTTTCGCTTAGTAGGCACATTAAGTGGGCGGTGTCAAACATGTACACAAACAGCGATCATATGGCAATTATGGCGCAAATCTCGTACTCCAGAGAGCCCGAACTTCTTAGCAGAAACACTTTCCGAAAACGAAGCTGGAAGCAACAGGAGTTCGACCCAGACTTGTTTGAGCTAGTATGGAGTGCATCAAAAGTATCAGGTGACGACGCCGCCCACTTGGTATCGACAGTGCGAAATGAACTGGTCGCAGCATGTGATGCAACAATGCGTAGAATATCACATCGCAATAAGCGGCGGCCTGTGTATTGGTGGAATGAGGAAATTTCCACGCTGAGAAAGCTTTGTCACTCAGCCAGACGGCGTCTACAGCGTAACCGGAGTGAAACAAACCGAAACCGCCTTAGAGATGAATATAAAAGCCACAAGAAGCTCCTAAAGTCGGCAATTACCCGAAGCAAAAAATCATGTTTTGAGAAGCTATGTGAGGAAGCAAACATTGACCCATGGGGAACTGCTTACAAAATCTGTATGTCGAGATTTAAAAATAAGCAGCAGCAACCTAAAGATGCCTCTTTTATGGAAAAGTCGTCGAAACATTGTTCCCGAGACACGACCAGATTTCCTATGCTAAGCGACGAAACGAAGCTGCAGTTTCACCCCCGTTTGTCACGGAAGATGAGCTATTGGCCATAGCTAAGAAAATCAAAACACCAAAGCGCCTGGGTTGGATGGGATACCCAACAGGGCCCTGAAGGAAGCTATAAGCTCAAAGCCTCAACTATTCGCTAAAATGTACAACGCATGCATAAAGGAAGAGATGTTCCCCGAGGCGTGGAAAATACAGCGATTGGTTCTGGTCCCAAAACCAAAGAAACCACCTGAAGAACCCTCATCGTACCGACCACTGTGTATGCTCGACACAATGGGTAATGTATACGAAAATATAATAAGAAACCGCTTGGAGTTAGCAATCCAGAAAGCCGGCGGACTATCAGAGAGACAATACGGCTTTATAAAAAAGAGATCCACGATTGACGCACTACGAGAAGTCGTTGATACTGCGAAATGTGCAGTAAGTGGCAAAAGATGGAAAGGTGGCACAAAAAAGTACTGTGCGCTGATTACCCTGGATGTCAAGAATGCGTTCAACTCGGCAAAATGGGCACACATAATCAAAGCCCTGGATAAAATACGCGCCCCTGAATACCTCATAAACATTATATTGAGCTATTTTAAAAACAGAAGGCTGCTTTTTGATACAGACGAAGGTACCAAGAGTTACTCTATCTCGAGTGGAGTACCTCAAGGGTCAGTGTTAGGCCCACTATTATGGAACCTCATGTATGACGGTGTGCTAAAAAGACAGCAACCAACAGACGTGAAGCTAATAGCGTATGCGGACGATCTCATGGTGGTAGCAGTGGCCAAACAATTAGCCGACCTAAGAAACAAATGCAATGAGTGCTTAAATGGTCTACGGCATTGGTTCTCTTCTATGAGTCTGGAACTGGCGGAGCAAAAAACTGAAGTTTTGCTCATAAGCACCAGGAAGGTAGAAGAACAAATAGAGGTCACCATAGGGGAGTGCGAGATAACCTCGCAGCCGCAGCTGAAGTATCTGGGAGTAATATTAGATTCTAAATTAAAATTTAAAGAACACCTGGAGTATTCCTCCAGTAAAGCAAACAAAATTTACAATGCTCTATCGAGAATGATGACCAATACAGGCTGTGTGCGTTCCAGCCGGCGATTCTTACTAGCGAAAGCAATGAGTTCCGTAATACTGTACGCAGCACCAGTATGGATACAGGCAATGGATATAAAAGCGTATGTTAAACAAATAATTGCCGTGCATAGGCTTTCTGCAATTCGAGTAATAAGTGCTTTCCGGACAATATCAACCGACGCTGCTGAAGTATTAGCCAGCATGCCGCCCATTGACATCCAGGGAGATGAACTCGAGCGTTTATATCATCTATCAGCGCCTAAAACAGTATCGGCAAAGACAGAGGAGAGGAACAAAAGCATTAAAATGTGGCAGGAGCGGTGGAATTCCTCATCCAAAGGGCGTTGGACCCGCCGACTGATACCGGACATCCACTCGTGGATAGACAGACGACATGGGGACCTAGACTTTTATCTGACCCAAATACTTAGTGGACATGGGTGCTTTAGAAGCTACCTTTTCAGATTCCACAATGGCATTAGTCCGAACTGTCCGACATGTACAGAGCATATAGAAGACTCTGAGCATGTACTATTTTATTGCCCTCGATTTTCAAATACAAGGGAAAAACTAAAAACCACACTCGGTGGTGGTTTTACGGTCGATAATTTAACGACACTCATGTGTCATTCGACTGATAATTGGAAAGCTGTCAGCGAAGCGTCAGCATCCATAATGACAAAACTGAGACTTTTCGAACAAATTAGGCGTCCGTCAGTCCGCACAATAGAGGAGACTTAAATGTCCTGTCCCTCCCACGAAGTAATACTTAATCGGTGGTTCCGTGGGAGAGCCATGAGTTGGGAGTAGGTTAGGTTTAGCGGATTAAAGTTCCGCACTCCGGCTTTCGATGCTTCCCCCTACTATAAAAAAAAAAAAAAAAAAATGACAACTCCAATAACATGAAATCGGCTAATTAACAGAAATATGTAAAGTTCATATTTTTACGCAACTTGATATATATTGCTTAATGCACATGTACTAAAAAATCACTTCTACACATTAATATAAGAGTGTGAAATTGCTCCAAATACACTGTCGTTATGGCTATACGACAACTCTATGACCACTACCATAACATCAAAACGGCTAATTAAGAGAAATATGTAAAGTTCATATTTTTACGCAACTTGATATCGATTTCTTAATGTGTATGTACCATAAAATCAATTTTACACCTTGATACAAGATTGTCAAATTGCTCCAAATACATTGTCTTTTGTGGCTATACGACAACTCTATGACAACTCCAATCAAATTAAAACGGTTAGTTAACAGAAATATGTAAAACTCATATTTTTACGCAACTTCATATCGATTGCTTAATGTATATGTGCCAAAAAGTCGATTCTACACCTAAATATAAAATTGTGAAATTGCTCCAAATACACTGCCATTATGGCAATACAACAACTCTATGACTACTCCATGACAACTCCAATAATATGAAATCGGCTAATTAACAGAAATATGTAAAGTTCATATTTTTACGCAACTTGATATCTATTGCTTAATGCGCATGTACTAAAAAATCACTTCTACACATAAATATAAGAGTGTGAAATTGCTCCAAATACACTGTCGTTATGGCTTTACGAAAACTCTATGACCACTCCGATAACATCAAAACGGCTAATTAACAGAAATATGTAAAGTTCATATTTTTACGCAACTTGATATCGATTTCTTAATGTGTATGTACCATAAAATCAATTTTACACCTTGATACAAGATTGTAAAATTGTTCCAAATACATTGTCTTTTGTGGCTATACGACAACTCTATGACAACTCCAATAAAATTAAAACGGTTAGTTAACAGAAATATGTAAAATTCATATTTTTACACAATTTGATATGGATTGCTTAATGTATATGTACCAAAAAATCGATTCTAAACTTTAATATAAGATTGTGAAAATGCTCCAAATACACTGACGTTATGGCTATGCGACAACTCCACGACAACTCCAATAACATCAAATCGGTTAATTAACAGAAATATGAAAAGTTCATATTTTTACGCAACTTTATATCGATTGCTTAATGTGTATGTACTAAAAAATCACTTCTTCACCTTAAATTAAGTTTGCGAAATTGCTCCAAATACACTGTCGTTATGGCTATGCGACAACTCTGTGACAACTCCAATAATATCAAAACGGGTAATTAGCAGAAATATGTAAAGTTCATATTTTTACACAACTTGATATCGATTGATCAATGTATATGTACCAAAAAATCGATTCTGAACTTTAATATAAGATTGTGAAAATGCTCCAAATACACTGACGTTATGGCTATGCGACAACTCCACGACAACTCCAATTACATCAAATCGGTTAATTAACAGAAATATGAAAAGTTCATATTTTTACGCAACTTTATATCGATTGCGTAATGTGTATGTACCAAAAAATCTTATCTCCACCATAATGTAAGATTGTGAAATTTCTCCAAATACACTGTCGTTATGGCTACCCAACAACTCCAATAACATCAAAACGGCTAATTAACAGAAATATGTAAAGTTCATATTTTTACGCAACTTGATATCGATTGCTTAATGTATATGTACCAAAAAGTCGATTCTACACCTTAATATAAAATTGTGAAATTGCTCCAAATACACTGCCATTTTGGCAATACAACAACTCTATGACTACTGCATGACAACTCCAATAACATGAAATCGGCTAATTAACAGAAATATGTAAATTTCATATTTTTACGCAACTTGATACCGATTGCTTATGTATATGTACTAAAAAATCGATTTTACACTTTTATATGAACTATTGAAATTGCTTCAAATACATTGTCGTTATCGCTATACGACAACTTTGTGACAACTCCAATAACATCAAAACGGCTAATTAGCCTAAATATGTGAAGTTCATGTTTTTACGCAACTTGATATCGATTGCTTAATAAGCATGTACCAAAAAACCAATTCTACACCTAAATATAAGATTGTGAAATTGTTCTATATACGCTGTCGTTATGGCCATACGACAACTCTATGACAACTCCAATAACAGCAAAACGGCTTATTAGCATAAATATGTGAAGTTCATTATTTTACGCAACTTGATATCGATTGCTTAATGTATATGTACTAAAAAATCGATTTTACACCTTGATATAAGATATTAAAATTGCTTCAAATACATTGTCGTTATGGTTATACGACAACTCTGTTACAACTCCTATAACATCAAGACGGCTAATTAGCATAAATATGTAAAGTCCATATTTTTACGCAACTTTATATCGATTGCTTAATGTGTATGTACCAAAAAGTCGATTCTACATCTTAATATAAAATTGTGAAATTGCTCCAAATACACTGTCGTTATCGCTATACGACAACTCTGTGACAATTCCAATAACATCAAAACGGCTAATTAGCCTAAAAATGTGAAGTTCATATTTTTACGCAACTTGATATCGATTGCTTAATGCGCATGTACTAAAAAATCACTTCTACACATTAATATAAGGGTGTGAAATTGCTCCAAATACACTGTCGTTATTGCTATACGACAACTCTGTGACAACTCCAATAACATCAAAACGGCTAATTAGCATAAATATGTAAAGTTCATATTTTTACGCAACTTGATATCGATTTTTTAATGTGTATGTACTAAAAAATCGATTCTACACCTTAATATAAGATTGTGAAAATGCTCCAAATACACTGTCGTTATGGCTATACGAATATTCTGTGGCAACTCCAATCACATCAAAACTGCTAATTAGCATAATCATGTAAAGTTCATATTTTTACGCAACTTGATATCGATTGCTTAATGTACATGTACTAAAAATTGATTCTACACCTTAATATAAGATTGAAAAATTGCTCCAAATACACTGTCGTTATGGCTATACGACTACTCTAATAACATCAAAACGGCTAACTAGCATAAATATGTAAAGTTCATATTTTCACGCAACTTAATATCGATTGCTTAATGTATATGTACTAAAAAATCGATTATACACCTTAATATAACATTGTGAAAATGCTCCAAATTCACCGTCGTTATGGTGATGCGACAACTCTATGACAACTCCAATAACATCAAAACGGCTAATTAACAGAAATATGTAAAGTAGATATTTTTACGCAACTTGATATCGATTGCTTAATGTGTATGTACCAAAAAATCCATTCTACACCTTAAGATAAGATTGTGAAATTGCTCCAATTACAATCTCTTTATGGCTACACGAAAACTCATTGACAACTCCAATAACATCAAAACGGCTACTTAGAATAAATATGTAAAGTTCATATTTTTACCCAACTTGATATCGATTGCTTAATGTGTATGTACTAAATAATCGATTCTACACCTTAATATAAGATTGTGAAATTGCTCCAAATACACTGTCGTTATGGCTATACGACAACTCCAATAAAACCAAAACGGCTAATTAGCATAATAATGTAAAGTTCATACTTTTGCGCAACTTGATATCGATTGCTTAATTAATATATACTAAAAAATCGATTATACACCTTAACATAAGATATTAAATTTGTACCAAATACAGTGTCGTTGTGGATATACGACTACTCTATGACAACTCCAATAAAATGAAAACGGTTAATTAACAGAAATATGAAAAGTTCATATTTTTACGCAACATGATATCTATTGCTAAAGTATACGTACCAAAAAATCGATTCTACAATTTAATATGAGATTGTGAAATTGCTCCAAATTCACCGTCGTTATGGTGATGCGACAAATCTATGACAACTCCAATAACATCAAAACGGCTAATTAACAGAAATATGTAAAGTAGATATTTTTACGCAACTTGATATCGATTGCTTAATGTGTATGTACCAAAAAATCCATTCTACACCTTAAGATAAGATTGTGAAATTGCTCCAATTACAATCTCTTTATGGCTACACGAAAACTCATTGACAACTCCAATAACATCAAAACGGCTACTTAGAATAAATATGTAAAGTTTATATTTTTACCCAACTTGATATGGATTGCTTAATGTATATGTACCAAAAAATCGATTCTAAACTTTAATATAAGATTGTGAAAATGCTCCAAATACACTGACGTTATGGCTATGCGACAACTCCACGACAACTCCAATAACATCAAATCGGTTAATTAACAGAAATATGAAAAGTTCATATTTTTACGCAACTTTATATCGATTGCTTAATGTGTATGTACTAAAAAATCACTTCTTCACCTTAAATTAAGTTTGCGAAATTGCTCCAAATACACTGTCGTTATGGCTATGCGACAACTCTGTGACAACTCCAATAATATCAAAACGGGTATTTAGCATAAATATGTAAAGTTCATATTTTTACACAACTTGATATCGATTGATCAATGTATATGTACCAAAAAATCGATTCTGAACTTTAATATAAGATTGTGAAAGTGCTCCAAATACACTGACGTTATGGCTATGCGACAACTCCACGACAACTCCAATAACATCAAATCGGTTAATTAACAGAAATATGAAAAGTTCATATTTTTACGCAACTTTATATCGATTGCTTAATGTGTATGTACCAAAAAATCCATTCTACACCTTAAGATAAGATTGTGAAATTGCTCCAATTACAATCTCTTTATGGCTACACGAAAACTCATTGACAACTCCAATAACATCAAAACGGCTACTTAGAATAAATATGTAAAGTTCATATTTTTACCCAACTTGATATCGATTGCTTAATGTGTATGTACTAAAAAATCGGTTTTACACCTTAATATAAGATATTGAAATTGCTTTAAATACACTGTCGTTATGGCTAGACGACAACTCTGTGACAACTCCATTAACATCAAGGCGGCTAATCAGCAAAAATATGTAAAGTCCATATTTTTACGTAACTTGATATCGGCTGCTTAATTTACATGTACTAAAAAATTGATTCTACACCTTAATATAAGATATTAAAGTTGTTCCAAATACATTGTCGTAGGCTATACGACAACTCCATGACAACTCCAATAAAATTAAAATGGTTAGTTAACAGAAATATGTAAAGTTCATATTTTTACGCAACTTGATATCGGTTGCTTAATGTGTATGTACCAAAAAATCCATTCTACGCCTTAATATAAGATTGTGAAATTGCTCCAAATACACAGTCGTTATGGCTATACGAATATTCTGTGGTAACTCCAATCACATCAAAACGGCTAATTAGCATAATCATGTAAAGTTCATATTTTACCGCAACTTCATATCGATTGCTTCATGTACATGTACTAAAAAATTGATTCTAAACCTTAATATAAGATTGAGAAATTGCTTCAAATACACTGTCGTTATGGCGAACGACAACTCTATAACAACTCCAATAACATCAAACTGCTAATTAACAGAAATATGTGAAGTTCATATTTTTACGCAACTTGATATCGATTGCTTAAAGCGCTTGTACCAAAAAATCAATTCTACACCTTAATATAAAATTGCGAAATTGCTCCAATGCACTGCCGTTATGGCTATACGACAACTCCACGACAACTCCAATATCTTCAAAATGGCTAATTAGCATAAATATTTAAAATCCATATTTATACGCAACTTGATATCGATTGCTTAATGTGCATGTACCAAAAAATCTATTCTACACCTTAATATAAGATTGTGGAATTTCTCCAAGTGCATTGTCGTTTTGGCTATACGACAACTTTATGACAACTCCAATAACATCAAAACCGCTAATTAGCATAAATATGTAAAGTTCATATTTTTACCCAACTTGATATCGATTGCTTAATGTGCTTGTACCAAAAAATCAATTTAACACCTTAATATAAGATTGTAAAATTGTTCCAAATACACTGTCGTTATCGCTATGCGAAAACTCTATGACAAATCCAATAACATCAAAACGGCTAATTAGCTTAAATATGTAAAATTCATATTTTTACGCAACTTGATATCAGTTGCTTAATGTATATGTAGTAAAAAATCGATTATACACCTTATTATAAGATATTAAAGTTGTACCAAATACAGTGTCGTTATGACTATACGACAACTCTATGACAACCCAAATAACATCAAAACGACTAGTTAGCATAAATATGTAAAGTTCATATTTTTACGCAACTTGGTATCGATTGCTTAATGTGTGTGTACCAAAAAATCAATTTACACTTTAATATAAGATTGTAAAGTTTTTCCAAATACACTGTCGTTATGGCTATGCGACAACTCTATGACAACTAAATGACATCAAAACGACTAGTTAGCATAAATATGTAAAGTTCATATTTTTACGCAACTTGATATCGGTTGCTTAATGTGTATGTACCAAAAAATCCATTCTACACCTTAATATAAGATTGTGAAATTGCTCCAAATACACTGTCGTTATGGCTATACGAATATTCTGCGGTAACTCCAATCACATCAAAACGGCTAATTAGCATAATCACTTAAAGTTCATATTTTTACGCAACTTGATATCGATTGCTTCATGTGCATGTACTAAAAAATTGATTCTAAACCTTAATATAAGATTGAGAAATTGCTCCAAATACACTGTCGTTATGGTGATGCGACAACTCTGTGACAACTCCAATAACTTCAAAACGGCTAATTAACCGAAATATGTTAAGTACATATTTTTATGCAACTTGATATCGATTGCTTAATGTGTATGTACTATAAAGCGATTCTAAACCTCAATATATAAGATTGTGAAATTTGTCCAAATTCAACGTCGTAATGATATCGATTGCTTAAATGAAATTGTAAAGTTCATATATTTACGCAACTTTATATTGATTGCTTAATGTGTATGTACTGATAAATCACTTCTACACCTTAATATAAGATTGTTAAATTGCTCCAAATACAATCTCGTTATGGCTACAGGAAAACTCATTGACAACTCCACTAACATCAAGGTGGCTAATTAGCATAAATATGTAAAGTTCATATTTTTACGCAACTTGATCCCGATTTCTTAATGTGTATGTACTAAAAAATCGATTCTACACCTTAATATAAGATTGTGAAATTGCTCCAAATACACTGTCGTTATGGCTATACGACAACTCCAATGAAATCAAAACGGCTAATTAGCATAAATATGTAAAGTTCATATTTTTGCGCAACTTGATATCGATGGCTTAATGAATATGTACTAAAAAATCGATTCTACTCCTTATATAAGATTGTGAAATTGCTCTAAATACAATGTCGTTATGGCTATACGACAACTCTATGACAACTGCGATAACATCAAAACGGCTAATTTGCATAAATATGTAAAGTTCATATTTTTACACAACATAGTATCGATTCCTTATAGTGTATGTACCAAAAAATCGATTCTACACCTTAATATAAGATTTTGAGATTGCTCCAAATACAATGTCTTTATAGCTACACGACATCTCATTGACAACTCCGATAACAACAAAACGGCTAACTAGCATAAATATGTAAAGTTCATATATTTACGCAACTTGATATCGATTGTTTATATAAATATGTAAATTTCATATATTTACGCAACTTGACATCGATTGCTTAATGTGTATGTACTGAAAAATCAATCCTACACCTTAATATAAGTTTGTGAAATTGCTCTAAATACAATCTCGTTATGGCTACACGACAACTCATTGACAACTCCAATAACATCAAAACGGCTAATTAGCATAAATATGTAAAGTTCATATTTTTACGCAACTTGATATCGATTGCTTAATTTGTATGTACTAAAAAATCGATCCTTCACCTTAATATACGATAGGGAAATTGCATCAAATACACTGTCGTTATGGCGAACGACAACTCTTTGACAACTCCAATAACATCAAACTGCTAATTAACAGAAATATGTAAAGTTCATATTTTTACGCAACTTTATATCGATTGCTTAAAGCGCTTGTACCAAAAAATCAATTCTACACCTTAATATAAAATTGCGAAATTGCTCCAAATACACTGTTGTTATGGCTATACGACAACTCCACGACAACTCCAATATCTTCAAAATGGCTAATTAGCATAAATACGTAAAGTTCATATTTTTCCCAACTTGATATCGATTGCTTAATGTGCGTGTACCAAAAAATCAATTTTACACCTTAATATAAGATTGTAAAATTGTTCCAAATACACTGTCGTTATGGCTATGCGACAACTCGATGACAACCCTAATAACATCAAAACGGCTAATTAGCTTAAATATGTAAAATTCATATTTTTACGCAACTTGATATCGGTTGCTTAATGTATATGTACTAAAAAATCGATTCTACACCTTATATAAGATTGTGAAATTGCTCTAAATACACTGTCGTTATGGTGATGCTACAACTCTATGACAACTCCAATAACTTCAAAACGGCTAATTAGTTTAAATATGTAAAGTTCATATATTTACGCAACTTGATATCGATTGTTTATATAAATATGTAAATTTCATATATTTACGCAGCTTGATATCGATTGCTTAATTTGTATGTACTAAAAAATCGATCCTTCACCTTAATATACGATAGGGAAATTGCATCAAATACACTGTCGTTATGGCGAACGACAACTCTTTGACAACTCCAATAACATCAAACTGCTAATTAACAGAAATATGTAAAGTTCATATTTTTACGCAACTTTATATTGATTGCTTAATGTGTATGTACTGATAAATCACTTCTACACCTTAATATAAGATTGTTAAATTGCTCCAAATACAATCTCGTTATGGCTACAGGAAAACTCATTGACAACTCCACTAACATCAAGGTGGCTAATTAGCATAAATATGTAAAGTTCATATTTTTACGCAACTTGATCCCGATTTCTTAATGTGTATGTACTAAAAAATCGATTCTACACCTTAATATAAGATTGTGAAATTGCTCCAAATACACTGTCGTTATGGCTATACGACAACTCCAATGAAATCAAAACGGCTAATTAGCATAAATATGTAAAGTTCATATTTTTGCGCAACTTGATATCGATGGCTTAATGAATATGTACTAAAAAATCGATTCTACTCCTTATATAAGATTGTGAAATTGCTCTAAATACACTGTCGTTATGGTGATGCTACAACTCTATGACAACTCCAATAACTTCAAAACGGCTAATTAGTTTAAATATGTAAAGTTCATATATTTACGCAACTTGATATCGATTGTTTATATAAATATGTAAATTTCATATATTTACGCAGCTTGACATCGATTGCTTAATGTGTATGTACTGAAAAATCAATTCTACACCTTAATAAAAGATTGTTAAATTGCTCCAAATGCAATGTCGTTATGGCTACACGACAACTCATTGACAACTCCAATAACATCAAAACGGCTAATTAGTTTAAATATGTAAAGTTAATATATTTACGCAACTCGATATCGATTGTTTATATAAATATGTAAATTTCATATATTTACGCAACTTGATATCGATTGCTAAAAGCGCTTGTACCAAAAAATCTATTCTACACCTTAATATAAGATTGAGGAATTTCTCCAAGTGCATTGTCGTTTTGCCTATACGACAACTTTATGACAACTCCAATAACATCAAAACGGCTAATTAGCATAAATATGTAAAGTTCATATTTTTACCCAACTTGATATCGATTGCTTATTGTGCGTGTACCAAAAAATCAATTTTACACCTTAATATAAGATTGTAAAAATGTTCCAAATACACTGTCGTTATGGCTATGCGACAACTCGTTGACAACCCCAATAACATCAAAACGGCTAATTAGCTTAAATATGTAAAATACATATTTTTACGCAACTTGATATCGGTTGCTTTATGTATATGTAGTAAAAAATCGATTATACACCTTATTATAAGATATTAAAGTTGTACAAACTACAGTGTCGTTATGACTATACGACAACTCTATGACAACTCAAATAACATCACAACGACTAGTTAGCATAAATATGTAAAGTTCATATTTTTACGCAACTTGATATCGATTGCTTAATGTGTGTGTACCAAAAAATCAATTTACACTTTAATATAAGATTGTTAAGTTTTTCCAAATACACTGTCGTTATGGCTATGCGACAACCCTATGACAACTCCATGACAACTTCAATAACATCAAAACGGCTAGTCAGCATAAATATGTAAAGTCCATATTTCTACGCAACTTGATATCGATTGCTTAATGTATATGTACTAAAAAATCGATTCTACACCTTAATATAAGATTGTGAAATTGCTCCAAATACACTGCCATTATGGCAATCCGAGAACTTTATGACATCTCTAATAACATCAAAACGGCTAGTCAGCATAAATATGTAAAGTCCATATTTTTACGCAACTTGATATCGATCGCTTTATGTATATGTACTAAAAAATCGATTCTACACCCTACTATAAGATTGTGGAATTGCTCCAAGTACATTTTCGTTATGGTTGTTAGTGCAGTTGTCATAGAGTTGTCGTATAGCCATAACGACAGTGTATTTGGAGCAATTTGACAATCGTATATTAGGGTGTAAAATCGACTTTTTGTTACATATACATTAAGCAATCGGTATCAAATTGCGTAAAAATATGAACTTTACATATTTATGCTAATTAGCCGTCTTGATGTTATTGGAGTTGTCACAGGGTTGTCGTATAGCCATAACGACAGTGTATTTAAAACAATTGCAATATCTTATTTTAAGGGGTAAACTCGATTTTTTACTACACATATATTAAGCAATCGGTATCAAGTTGCGTAAAAATATGAACTTTACATGATTATTCTAATTAGCCGTTTTGATGTGATTGGAGTTGCCATAGAATTGTTGTATAGCCATAACCACAGTGTATTTGGAGCAATTTCAATTTCTTATATTAAGGTGCAGAATGGATTTTTTAATATATATACATTAAGCAATCTATATCAAGTTGTGTAAAAATATTAACTTTACATATTTATGCTAATTAGCCGTAGCCCTATGGACACTCAAATAACATCAAGACGGCTAATTAGCATAAATATGTAAAGCCCATATTTTCACGTAACTTGATATCGGTTGCTTAATGGGTATCTACTAAAAAATCGATTATACACCTTAACATTAGTTATAAAAGTTGTACCAAATACAGTGTCGTTATGGCTAAACGACTACGCTATGACAACTCCAATAAAATGAAAACGGTTAATTAACAGAAATATGAAAAGTTCATATTTTTACGCAACTTGATATTGATTACTTAAAGTATACGTACTAAAAAATCGATTCTACAATTTAATATGAGATTGTGAAATTGCTCCAACTACACCGTCGTTATGGTTATACGATAACTCTATGACAACTCCATGACAACTCCATTAACATCAAAATGCCTAATTAGCCTAAATATGTGAGATTCATATTTTTACGCAACTTGATATCGATTTCTTAATGTGTATGTACTAAAAAATCGATTCTACGCCTTAATATAAGATTGTGAAATTGCTCCAAATACACTGTCGTTATGGCTATACGACAACTCCAATAACATCAAAACGGCTTATTAGCATAAATATGTAAAGCCTATATTTTCACGTAACTTGATATCGGTTGCTTAATGGGGATCTATTAAAAAATCGATTATACACCTTAACATAAGTTATAAAAGTTGTACCAAATACAGTGTCGTTATGGCTATACGACTACTCTATGACAACTCCAATAACTTCAAAAAGGCTAGTTAGCATAAATATGTAAAGTCGATATTTGTACACAACTTGATATCCATTGCTTAATGTGTATGTACCAAAAAATCAATCCTACACCTTAATATAAGGTTGCGAAATTGCTTCTAATGCACTGTCGTTATGGCTAAACGACAACTCTATGACAACTCCATTAATATCAAAACGGCTTATTAGCATAAATATGAAAAGTTCATATTTTTACGCAACATGATATCGATTTCTTAAAGTATACGTACTAAAAAATCGATTCTACAATTTAATATGAGATTGTGAAATTGCTCCAAATACACTGTCGTTATGGCTATACGACAACTCAATGACAACTCCAATAACAGCAAAACGGCTTATTAGCATAAATATGTGAAGTTCATATTTTTTCGCAACTTTATATCGATTGCTTAATGTGTGTGTACCAAAAAATCAATTTTACACATTAATATAAGATTGTAAAATTGTTCCAAATACACTGTCGTTATGGCTATGCGCCAACTCTATGACAACTCAAATAACATCAAAACGGCTAATTAACAGAAATATGTAAAGTTCATATTTTAACGCAACTCGACATCGATTGCTTAATTTGTATGTACTTAAAAATCGATGTTACACCTTAATATAGGATTGTGAAATTGCTTTAAATACACTGTCGTTATGGCCATATGATATCGATTTCTGATGTATATGTACCAAAAAATCAATTTTACACCTTAATATAAGATTGCGAAATTGCTTCAAATACATTGTCGCTGTGGCTATACGACAACACCAATAACATCAAAACGGGTAATAAACAGAAATATGTAAAGTTCATATTTTTACGCAACTTGATATCTATTGATTAATGTGTATGTACTAAAAAATCGATTCTACACCTTAATATAAGATTGCGAATTTCCTTCAAATACACTGTCGTTGTGGCTATGCGACAACTCCAATAACATCAAAACGGGTAATTAACAGAAATATGTAAAGTTCATATTTTTACGCAACTTGATATCGATTGCTTAAGGTGCATGTACTAAAAAATCGATTCTACACCTTAATATAAGATTGCGAATTTCCTTCAAATACACTGTCGTTGTGGCTATGCGACAACTCCAATAACATCAAAACGGGTAATTAACAGAAATGTGTAAAGTTCTTATTTTTACGCAACTTGATATCGATTGCTTAATGTGTATGTACTAAAAAATCGATTCTACACCTTAATATAAGATTGTGAAATTGCTCCAAATACACTGTCGCTATAGTGATGCCGCAACTCTATGACAATTCCAATAACTTCAAAACCGCTAATTAGCATAAATATGAAAAGTTCATATTTTTACGCAACTTTATATCGATTGCTTAATGTGTGTGTACCAAAAAATAAATTTTACACCTTAATATAAGATTGTAAAATTGTTCCAAATACACTGTCGTTATGGCTATGCGACAACTCTATGACAACTCAAATAACATCAAAATGGCTAATTAACAGAAATATGTAAAGTTCATATTTTAACGCAACTCGACATCGATTGCTTAATTTGTATGTACTTAAAAATCGATTATACACCTTAACATAAGATATTAAAGTTGTACCAAATACACGACAACTCTATGTCATATTTTCACGCAACTTGTTATCGATTGCTTATAGTGTATCTACTAAAAAAATGATTTTACACCTTAATATAGGATTGCGAAATTGCTCCAAATACACTGTCGTTATGGCTGTTCAACAACTCCAATAACATCGAAACGGCTAATTAGCATTAATATGTAAAGTTAATATTTTTACGCAACTTGATATCGGTTGCTTAATGTATATGTACTAAAAAATCGATTATACACCTTAACATAAGATATTAAAGTTGTACCAAATACACGACAACACTATGTCATATTTTCACGCAACTTGTTATCGATTGCTTATAGTGTATCTACTAAAAAAATGATTTTACACCTTAATATAAGATTGTGGAATTGCTCCAAGTGCAATGTCGTTATGCCTATACGACAACTCTATGATAACACCAATAACATCAAAACGGCTAATTAGAATATATATGTACGCTTTTTTTACGCAACTTGATATCGATTGCTTAATGTGTAAGTACCAAAAAACCAATTCTACACCTTAATATAAGATTGTGAAATTGCTAAAAATACACTGTCGTTGTGGCTATACGACAACTCCACGACATCTCCAATAACATCAAAACAGCTAATTAGCATAAATAAGTCAAGTTTGTATTTTTATGCAACTTGTTATCGATTGCTTAATGTATATGTACCAAAAAATCAATTTTGCACCTTCTTATAAGATTGCGAAATTGCTTTAAATGCACTGTCGTTGTGGCTATACGACAACTCCACGACAACTCCAATAACATCAAAACGGGTAATTAACAGAAATATGTAAATTTCATACTTTTACGATACTTGATATCGATTGCATAATGTATATGTACTAAAAAATCGATTCTACAGTTAATATGAGATTGTGAAATTGCCCCAAATACACTGGCGTTATGACTATACGACAACTTCAATAAAATCAAAACCGTTAATTAGCATAAATATGTCAAGTTCATATTTTTACGCAATTTGATATCGATTACTTAATGTATATGTACCAAAAAACGAATTCTACACCATAATATAAGAATGAGAAATTGCTTCAAGTACACTGTCGATATGGCTGTGCGACAACTCTATGACAACTCCAATAACTTCAAAACGGCTAATTAGCATAAATATGTTAAGTTCATATTTTTACACAACTTGTTATCGATTGCTTAATGTATATGTACTAAAAAATTAATTTTAAACCTTCATATAAGATTGCAAAATTGCTTCAAATACACTGTCGTTGTGACTATACTACAACTCCACGACAACTCCCATAATATCAAAACGGCTAATTAAGAGAAATATGTTAAGTTCATATTTTTACACAACTTGTTATCGATTGTTTAATGTATATGTACTAAAAAATTAATTTTAAACCTTCATATAAGATTGCAAAATTGCTTCAAATACCCTGTCGTTGTGGCTATACTACAACTCCACGACAACTCCCATAATATCAAAACGGCTAATTAACGGAAATATGTAAAGCTCATATTTTGACACAACTTGATATCGATTGCTTAGTGTATACGTACTAAAAAATCGATTCTACACCTTAATATAAGATTGTGAAATAGCTCCAAATAAAATGTCGCTTTAGCTAAACGACAATTCATTGACAACTCCAATAACATCAGAACGGCTAATTAGCATAAATATGTAAAAAGCATATTTTTACGCAACTTGATATCGATTGTTTAGTGCGTATGTACCAAAAAATCAATTTTACACCTTAATATAAGATTGCGAAATTGCTTTAAATACACTGTAGTTGTGGCTATGCGACAGCTCCAATAACAGCAAAACGGCTAATTAACAGAAATATGTAAAGTTCATATTTTTACGCAACTTGATATCGATTGCTTAATGTGTGTGTACTAAAAAATCGATTCTACACCTTAATATAAGATTGTGAAATTGCTTCAAATACACTGTCGTTGTGGCTATGCGACAACTAAACGATAACTCCAATAACATCAAAACGGCTAATTAGCATAAATATTTAAAGTTCATATTTTTAGGCAACTTGATATCGGTTGCTTAATGCTTATGTACTAGAAGATCGATTATACACCTTAACATAAGATACTAAAGTTGTACCAAATACATTGTCGTTATGGCTATACGACAACCCTATGACAAATCCAATAAAATCAAAAAGGCTAATTAGCATAAATATGCAGAGTTCATATTTTTACGCAACTTGATATCGATTGCTTAGTGTATATGTACTAAAAAATCGATTCTACACTTCAATATGAGATTGCGAAATTGCTCCAAATACACTGTTGTTATGGCTATACGATAACTCTATGACAACTCCAACAACATCAAAACGGCTAATTAGCATAAATATGTAAAGTTCATATTTTTACGCAACTTGATATCTATTGCTTAATGTGTATGTACACCTTACGTAAGATTGTGAAATTGCTCTAAATACACTGTCGTTATGGTGATGCGACAACTCTGTGACAACTCCAAAAATTTCGAAACGGCTAATTAGCATAAATATGTAAAATCCATATTTTTACGCAACTCGATATCCATTGCTTAATGTGTATCTACTAAAAAAATGAGTTTGCAACTTAATATAAAATTGTGGAATCGCTCCAAGTGCATTGTCGTTATGGCTATACGACAACTCTATGACAACTCCATTAACATCAAAACGACTAATTAGCATAAATATGTAAAGTTGATATTTTTACGCAACTTGATATCGATTGCTTAATGTGTTTGTACTAAAAAAACGATTCTATACCTTAATGTAAGATTGTGAAATTGCTCCAAATACGATGTAGGCATGGCTATACGACAACTTCACGACAACTCCAATAACATCAAAACGGCTAATTAACAGTAGTATGTAAAGTTCATATTTTTACGCAACTTGATATCGATTGCTTAATGCGCATGTACTAGAAGATCGATTATACACCTTAACATAAGATACTAAAGTTGTACCAAATACATTGTCGTTATGGCTATACGACAACCCTATGACAAATCCAATAAAATCAAAAAGTCTAATTAGCATAAATATGCAAAGTTCATATTTTTACGCAACTCGATATCGATTGCTTAGTGTATATGTACTAAAAAATCGATTCTACACTTTAATATGAGATTGCGAAATTGCTCCAAATACACTGTTGTTATGGCTATACGATAACTCTATGACAACTCCAATAACTTCAAAAAGCTAATTAGCATAAATATGTAAAGTCCATATCTTCACGCAACTTGATATCTATTGCTTAATGTGTATCTACTAAAAAAATCATTTTACACATTAATATAAGATTGTGGAGTTGCTCCAAGTGCGTTGTCGTTATGGCTATATGACAACTCTATAACAGCTCAATGACAACTATAAAAACATCAAACCCGCTAATTAAGAGAAATATGTAAAGTTCATATTTTTACGCAACTTGGTATCGATTGCTTAATGCGCATGTACTAAAAAATCTATTCTACACCTTAATATAAGATTGTGAAATTGCTCCAAATACACTGTCGCTATGGTGATGGGACAACTCTATGACCACTCCAATAACTTCAAAACGGCTAACTAACAGAAATATGTAACGTTCATGATTTTACTCAACTTGATATCGATTGCTTAATGCGCATGTACTAGAAGATCGATTATACACCTTAACATAAGATACTAAAGTTGTACCAAATACATTGTCGTTATGGCTATACGACAACCCTATGACAAATCCAATAAAATCAAAAAGTCTAATTAGCATAAATATGCAAAGTTCATATTTTTACGCAACTCGATATCGATTGCTTAGTGTATATGTACTAAAAAATCGATTCTACACTTTAATATGAGATTGCGAAATTGCTCCAAATACACTGTTGTTATGGCTATACGATAACTCTATGACAACTCCAATAACTTCAAAAAGCTAATTAGCATAAATATGTAAAGTCCGTATCTTCACGCAACTTGATATCTATTGCTTAATGTGTATCTGCTAAAAAATTCATTTTACACCTTAATGTAGGATTGTGGAATTGCTCCAAGTGCATTGTTGTTATGGCTATACGACAACAATATGACAACGACTAATTGGCATAAATATGTAAAGTTGATATTTTTACGCAACTTGATATCGATTGCTTAATGTGTTTGTACTAAAAAATCGATTCTATACCTTAATGTAAGATTGTGAAATTGCTCCAAATACGATGTAGTCATGGCTATACGACAACTTCACGACAACTCCAATAACATCAAAACGGCTAATTATTATTAGTAGTATGTAAAGTTCATATTTTTACGCAACTTGATATCGATTGCTTAATGCGCATGTACTAGAAGATCGATTATACACCTTATATAAGATTGTGAAATCGCTCTAAATACACTGTATTTATGGTGATGCGACAACTCTATGACAACTCCAATAACTTCAAAACGGCTAATTAGCATAAATATGTAAAATCCATATTTTTACGCAACTCGATATCGATTGGTTAATGTGTATCTACTAAAAAATGATTTTACACATTAATATAAGATTGTGGAGTTGCTCCAAGTTCGTTGTCGTTATGGCTATATGACAACTCTATAACAGCTCAATGACAACTATAAAAACACCAAACCCGCTAATTAACAGAAATATGTAAAGTTCATATTTTTACGCATTTTGGTATCGATTGCTTAATGCGCATGTACTAAAAAATCTATTCTACACCTTAATATAAGATTGTGAAATTGCTCCAAATACACTGTCGCTATGGTGATGGGACAACTCTATGACCACTCCAATAACTTCAAAACGGCTAACTAACAGAAATATGTAAATTTCATGATTTTACTCAACTTGATATCGATTGCTTAATGCGCATGTAGCAAAAAATCACTTCTACAACTTAATATAAGATTGTGAAATTGCTCCAAATACACTGTCGTTATGGCTATACGATATCGACTGCTTACGTATATGTACCGAAATATTGATTCTACACCTCAATATGAGATTGTGATATTGCTTCAAATGCAATGTCGTTATGGCTATATGACAACTCTATGACACCTCCACGAACACTCCAATAACTTCAAAACGGCTAATTAACATAAATATGTAAAGTCCATATCTTAACGCAACTTGATATCTATTGCTTAATGTGTATCTACTAAAAAAATCATTTTACACATTAATATAAGATTGTGGAGTTGCTCCAAGTGCGTTGTCGTTATGGCTATATGACAACTCTATAACAGCTCAATGACAACTATAAAAACATCAAACCCGCTAATTAAGAGAAATATGTAAAGTTCATATTTTTACACAACTTGGTATCGATTGCTTAATGCGCATGTACTAAAAACTCTATTCTACACCTTAATATAAGATTGTGAAATTGCTCCAAATACACTGTCGCTATGGTGATGGGACAACTCTATGACCACTCCAATAACTTCAAAACGGCTAACTAAAAGAAATATGTAACGTTCATGATTTTACTCAACTTGATATCGATTGCTTAATGCGCATGTACTAGAAGATCGATTATACACCTTAACATAAGATACTAAAGTTGTACCAAATACATTGTCGTTATGGCTATACGACAACCCTATGACAAATCCAATAAAATCAAAAAGTCTAATTAGCATAAATATGCAAAGTTCATATTTTTACGCAACTCGATATCGATTGCTTAGTGTATATGCACTAAAAAATCGATTCTACACTTTAATATGAGATTGCGAAATTGCTCCAAATACACTGTTGTTATGGCTATACGATAACTCTATGACAACTCCAATAACTTCAAAAAGCTAATTAGCATAAATATGTAAAGTCCATATCTTCACGCAGCTTGATATCTATTGCTTAATGTGTATCTACTAAAAAAATCATTTTACACCTTAATGTAGGATTGTGGAATTGCTCCAAGTGCATTGTCGTTATGGCTATACGACAACTCTATGACAACTCCAACAACATCAAAACGGCTAATTAGCATAAATATGTAAAGTTCATATTTTTAAACAACTTGATATCGATCACTTAATGTGTATGTACCAAAAAATCAATTCTACACCTTAATATAAGATTGTGAAATTTCTCCAAATATACTGTTGTTTTGGTGATGCGACAACTCTATGACAACTCCAATAACTTGAATACGTCTAATTAGTTGAAATATATAAAGTTCATATTTTACGCAACTTGATATCGGTTGCTTATACAATTATGTAAATTTCATATTTTTGCGCAACTTGAAATCGATTGCTTAATGTGTATGTACTAAAAAATCGATTCTACACCTTATAAAAGATGGTGAAATTGCTCTAAATACACTGTCGTCATGGTGGTACGACAACTCTATGACTACTCTAATAACTTCAAAACGGCTAATTAACAGAAATATGTAAAGTTGATATTTTTACGCAACTTGATATCGATTGATTAAAGTGTTTGTACTAAAAAATCGATTCTACACCTTATATAAGATTGTGAAATCGCTCTAGATACATTGTATTTATGGTGATGCGACAACTCTATGACAACTCCAATAACTTCAAAACGGCTAATTAGCATAAATATGTAAAACCCATATTTTTACGCAACTCGATATCGATTGCTTAATGTGTATGTACTGAAAAATCAATTCTACACCTTAATATAAGAATGTGAGATTGCTCCAAATACAATGTCGTTATGGCTATATGACAACTCTATAACAGCTCAATGACAACTATAAAAACATCAAACCCGCTAATTAACAGAAATATGTAAAGTTCATATTTTTACGCATTTTGGTATCGATTGCTTAATGCGGATGTACTAAAAAATCTATTCTACACCTTAATATAAGATTGTGAAATTGCTCCAAATACACTGTTGTTTTGGTGATGCGACAACTCTATGACAACTCCAATAACTTGAACCCGTCTAATTAGTTGAAATATATAAAGTTCATATTTTACTCAACTTGATATCGATTGCTTAATGCGCTTGTAGCAAAAAATCACTTCTACAACTTAATATAAGATTGTGAAATTGCTCCAAATACACTGTCGTTATGGCTATACGATATCGATTGCTTATGTATATGTACCAAGAAATCGATTCTATACATTAATATAAGATTGTGATATTGCTTCAAATACACTGTCATTATGGTTATATGACAACCCAATAACAGCTCAATGACAACTATAAAAACATAAAAACCGCTAATTAACAGAAATATGTAAAGTTCATATTTTTACGCAACTTGGTGTCGATTGCTTAATGCGCATGTACTAAAAAATCGATTCTACACCTTAATATAAGATTGTGAAATTGCTCCAAATACACTGTCGTTTTGGTGATGCGACAACTCTATGACAACTCCAATAACTTAAATACGGCTAATTAGTTAAAATATGTAAAGTTCATATTTTACGCAACTTGATATCGGTTGCTTATACAATTATGTAAATTTCATATTTTTACGCAACTTGAAATCGATTGCTTAACGTGTATGTACTAAAAAATCGATTCTACACCTTATAAAAGATTGTGAAATCGCTCTAAATACATTGTATTTATGGTGATGCGACAACTCTATGACAACTCCAATAACTTCAAAACGGCTAATTAGCATAAATATGTAAAATCCATATTTTTACGCAACTCGATATCGATTGCTTAATGTGTATGTACTGAAAAATCAATTCTACACCTTATAAAAGATGGTGAAATTGCTCTAAATACACTGTCGTTATGGTGATACGACAACTCTATGACTACTCTAATAACTTCAAAACGGCTAATTAACAGAAATATGTAAAGTTGAAATTTTTACGCAACTTGATATCGATTGATTAATGTGTTTGTACTAAAAAATCGATTCTACACCTTATATAAGATTGTGAAATCGCTCTAAATACATTGTATTTATGGTGATGCGACAACTCTATGACAACTCCAATAACTTCAAAACGGCTAATTAGCATAAATATGTAAAATCCATATTTTTACGCAACTCGATATCGATTGCTTAATGTGTATGTACTGAAAAATCAATTCTACACCTTATAAAAGATGGTGAAATTGCTCTAAATACACTGTCGTTATGGTGATACGACAACTCTATGACTACTCTAATAACTTCAAAACGGCTAATTAACAGAAATATGTAAAGTTCATATTTTTACGCAACTTGATATCGATTGCTTAATGCGCATGTAGCAAAAAATTACTTCTACAACTTAATCGATTCTACACCTTATGTAAGATTGTGAAATTGCTCTAAATACACTGTCGTTATGGTGATGCGACAACTCTATGACAACTTCAATAACTTCAAAACGGCTAATTAGCATAAATATGTAAAATAAATATTTTTACGCAACTCGCCATCGATTGCTTAATGTGTATCTATTAAAAACTGATTTTACACCTTAATAAAAGATTGTGGAGTTGCTCCAAGTGCATTATCGTTATGGCTATACGACAACTCTATGACAATTCCAATAACTTCAAAACGGCTAATTAACAGAAATATGTAAAGTTGATATTTTTACGCAACTTGATATCGATTGCTTAATGTGTTTGTACTAAAAATCGATTCTACACCTTATATAAGATTGTGAAATCTCTCTAAATACACTGTATTTATGGTAATGCGCAACTCTATGACAACTCCAATAACTTGAATACGGCTAATTAGTTGAAATATGTAAAGTTCATATTTTACGCAACTTGATATCGGTTGCTTATACAATTATGTAAATTTCATATTTTTACGCAACTTGAAATCGATTGCTTAATGTGTATGTACTAAAAAATCGATTCTACACCTTATAAAAGATGGTGAAATTGCTCTACATACACTGTCGTTATGGTGATACGACAACTCTATGACTACTCTAATAACTTCAAAACGGCTAATTAACAGAAATATGTAAAGTTCATATTTTTACGCAACTTGATATCGATTGCTTAATGCGCATGTAGCAAAAAATTACTTCTACAACTTAATTCAAGATTGTGAAATTGCTCCAAATACACTGTCGTTATGGCTATACGATATCGATTGCTTACGTATATGTACCAAAATATCGATTCTACACCTTAATATGAGATTGTGATATTGCTTCAAATGCAATGCCGATATGGCTATATGACAACTATGTGACACCTCCACGAACACTCCAATAACTTCAAAACGGCTAATTAACATAAATATATAAAGTTCATATTTTTACACAACTTGCTATCGATTTCTTAATAGGTATGTATCAACAAATCGACTCTTCACCTTAATATAAGATTGTGAAATTGAATCAAATACACTCTCGTTGTGGCGACCGACAACTCTATGACAACTCCAATAACATCAAATGGCTAATTAACAGAAATATGTAAAGTTCATATTTTTACGCAACTGGATATCGATTACTCAATGTGTATGTACTAAAAAATCGATTTTACACCTTCATATAAGATGGTGAAATTTCTTCAAATACACTGTCGTTGTGGCTATATGACAACTCCAATAACATCAAAACGGCTAATTAGCATAAATATGTAATATCCATATTTTTACGCAACTTGATATCGGTTGCTTATATAAATATGTAAAGTTCATAATTTTACGCAAGTTGATATCGATTGCTTAATGTGTATGTACTAAAAAATCGATTCTACACCTTAATATAAGATTGTGAAATTGCTCCAAATACACTGTCGTTATGGTGATGCGACAACTATATGAGAACTCCAATAACTTCAAAACGGTTAAATAGCATAAATATGTAAAGTTCATATTTTTACACAACTTGATATCGATTGCTTAATTTGTATGTACCAAAAAATCAATTTTACACTTTAATATAAGATTGCGAAATTGCTTCAAATACACTGTCGCTGTGGCTATACGACAACTCCAATAACATCAAAACGGCTAGTTAACAGAAATATGTAAATTTCATATTTCTACGCTACTTGATATCGATTGCTTAATGTGTATGTACCAAAAAATCAATTTTACACCTTCATATAAGATGGTGAAATTGCTTCAAATACACTGTCGTTATGGCCATACGATATCGATTGCTTATGTATATGTACCAAAAAATTAATTCTACACCTTAATATAAGATTGTGAAATTGCTCCAAATACACTGTCGTTATGGTGATGCGACAACCCTATGACAACTCCAATAACATCAAAACGGCTAATTAGCATAAATATGTAAAATCCATATTTCTACGAAACTCGATATCGATTGCTTAATGTATATCTACTAAAAAATGATTTTACACATTAATATAAGATTGTGGAGTTGCTCTAAGAGCGTTGTCTTTATGGCTATACGACAACTCCAATAACATCAAAACGGCTAATTAGTTTAAATATGTAAAGTTCATATTTTTACGAAACTTGATATCGATTGCTTAATGTGTATGTACTTAAAAATCAATTCTACACCTTAATATAAGATTGTGGGATTGCTCCAAATACAATGTCGTTATGGCTACACGACAACTCATTGACAACTCAAACGGCTAATTAGCATAAATATGTAAAGTCCATATTTTCAAGCAACTTGATATCGATCGCTTAATGTGTATGTACCAAAAAATCAATTCTACACCTTAATATAAGATTGTGAAATTGCTCCAAATACACTGTCTTATGGCTATACGATAACTCATTGACAACTCAAACGGCTAATTAGCATAAATATGTAAAGCTCATATATTTACACAACTTGTTAACGATTGCTTAATGTGTATGTACTAAAAAATCGATTCTACACCTTAATATAAGATTGTGAAATTGCTCCAAATACACTGTCGTTATGGTGATGCGACAACTCAATGACAACTCCAATAACTTCAAAACGGCTAATTAGCATAAATATGTAAAAATCATATTTTTACACAACTTGGTATCGATTGCTTCATGCGCATGTACAAAAAATCGATTCTACACCTTAATATAAGATTGTAAAATTGCTCCAAATACACTGTCGTTTTGGTGATGCGACAACTCTATGACAACTCCAATAACTTGAATACGGCTAATTAGTTGAACTATGTAAAATTCATATTTTACGCAACTTGATATCGGTTGCTTATACAATTATGTAAATTTCATATTTTTACGCAACTTGAAATCGATTGCTTAATGTGTTTGTACTAAAAAATCGATTCTACACCTTAATATAAGATTGTAAAATTGCTCCAAATACACTGTCGTTATGGTGATACGACAACTCTATGACTACTCTAATAACTTCCAAACGGCTAATTAACAGAAATATGTAAATTTCACATTTTTACGCAACTTGATATCGATTGCTTAATGCGCATGTAGCAAAAAATTACTTCTACAACTTAATCGATTCTACACCTTATGTAAGATTGTGAAATTGCTCTAAATACACTGTCGTTATGGTGATGCGACAACTCTATGACAACTCCAATAATTTCAAAACGGCTAATTAGCATAAATATGTAAAATCCATATTTTTACGCAACTCGATATCGATTGCTTAATGTGTATCTACTAAAAAATGATTTAACACATTAATATAAGATTGTGGAGTTGCTCCAAGTGCGTTGTCGTTATGGCTATACGACAACTCCAATAACATCAAAACGGCTAATTAGTTTAAATATGTAAAGTTCATATTTTTACGCAACTTGATATCGATTGATTAATGTGTATGTACTAAAAAATCTGTTCTACACCTTAATATAAGATTGTGAAATTGCTCCAAATACACTGTCGTTATGGCTATACGATATCGACTGCTTACGTATATGTACCGAAATATTGATTCTACACCTTAATATGAGATTGTGATATTGCTTCAAATGCAATGTCGTTATGGCTATATGACAACTCTATGACACCTCCACAAACACTCCAATAACTTCAAAACGGCTAATTAACATAAATATATAAAGTTCATATTTTTACACAACTTGCTATCGATTTCTTAATAGGTATGTATCAAAAAATCGATTCTTCACCTTAATATAAGATTGTGAAATTGCATCAAATACACTGTCGTTATGGCGACCGACAACTCTATGACAACTCCAATAACATCAAATGGCTAATTAACAGAAATATGTAAAGTTCATATTTTTACGCAACTGGATATCGATTGCTCAATGTGTATGTACTAATAATCGATTTTACACCTTCATATAAGATGGTGAAATTGCTTCAAATACACTGTCGTTGTGGCTATACGACAACTCCAATAATTTCAAAATGGCTAATTAGCATAAATATGTAATATCCATATTTTTACGCAACTTGATATCGGTTGCTTATATAAATATGTAAAGTTCATAATTTTACGCAACTTGATATCGATTGCTTAATGTGTATGTACTAAAAAATCGATTCTACATCTTAATATAAGATTGTGAAATTGCTCCAAATACACTGTCGTTATGGTGATGCGACAACTATATGAGAACTCCAATAACTTCAAAACGGCTAACTAACAGAAATATGTAAAGTTCATGATTTTACTCAACTTGATATCGATTGCTTAATGCGCATGTAGCAAAAAATCACTTCTACAACTTAATATAAGATTGTGAAATTGCTCCAAATACACTGTCGTTATGGCTATACGATTTCGATTGCTTACGTATATGTACCAAAAAATCGATTTTACACCTTAATATAAGATTGTGATATTGCTCCAAATACACTGTCGTTATGGCTATATGACAACTCTATGACAACACCATGACAACTCCAATAACTTCAAAAGGGCTAATTAGCATAAATATGTAAAGTTCATATTTTTACACAACTTGCTTTCGATTGCTTATTAGGTATGTACCAAAAAATCGATTCTTCACCTTAATATAAGATTGTGAAATTGCATCAAATACACTGTCGTTATGGCGACCGACAACTCTATGACAACTCCAATAACATCAAATGGCTAATTAACAGAAATATGTAAAGTTCATATTTTTACGCAACTGGATATCGATTGCTCAATGTGTATGTACTAAAAAACCGATTTTGCACCTTCATATAAGATGGTGAAACTGCTTCAAATACACTGTCGTTGTGGCTATACGACAACTCCAATAACTTCAAAACGGCTAATTAGCATAAATATGTAATATCCATATTTTTACGCAACTTGATATCGGTTGCTTATATAAATATGTAAAGTTCATAATTTTACGCAACTTGATATCGATTGCTTAATGTGTATGTACTAAAAAATCGATTCTACATCTTAATATAAGATTGTGAAATTGCTCCAAATACACTATCGTTATGGTGATGCGACAACTATATGAGAACCCCAATAACTTCAAAACGGCTAATTAGCATAAATATGTAAAATCCATATTTTTACGCAACTCGATATCGATTGCTTAATGTGTATCTACTAAAACATCGATTCTACACTTTAATATAAGATTGAGGAACTGCTCTAAATACACTGTCGTTATGGCTATACGATAACTCTATGACAATTCCAATAACTTCAAAACGGCTAATTAACAGAAATATGTAAAGTTCATATTTTTGCGCAACTTGACATCGATTGCTTATATAAATATCTAAATTTCATGTATTTACGCAACTTGATATCGATTGCTTAATGTATACGTACTAAAATATCGATTCTACACTTTAATATGAGATTGTGAAATTGCTCCAAATACACTGTCGTTATGGCTATACGTAAACTCAATGACAACTACAATAACTTCAAAAAGGCTAATTAACAGAAATATTAAAGTCCATATCTTCACGCAACTTAATATCGATTGCTTTATGTGTATGTACTAAAAAATCGATTCTACACCTTATATAAGATTGTAAAATTGCTCCAAATACACTGTCGTTATAGCTATACGATAACTCTATGACATCTACAATAACTTCAAATAGGCTAATTAGCATAAATATGTAAAGTCCATATTTTCACGCAACTTAATATCGATTGCTTAATGTGAATGTACCAAAAAATCAATTCTACACCTTAATATAAAATTGCGAAATTGCTCCAAATACACTATCGTCATGGCTATACGACAACTCCACGACAACTCCAATAACATCAAAACGGCTAATTAACAGAAATATGTAAAATTCATATTTTTACGCAACTTGATATCGACTGATTAATGTGTATGTACTAAAAAATCGATTCTTCAACTTACATAAGATTGTGAGATTGCTCCAAATGCACTGTCGTTATAGCTATACGATAACTCTATGACAACTACAATAACTTCAAAAATGATAATTAGAATAAATATGTAAATCTCATATTTTTACGCAACTTGATATCGATTGCTTATATAAATATGTAAAGTTCATATATCTATGAAACTTTATATTGATTGCTTAATGTGTATGTACTAAAAAATCAATTCTACACCTTATAATAAGATTGTGAAATTGCTCCAAATACACTGTCGTTATGGCTATACGACAACTCCAATAACATTAAAACGGCTATTTAAAAAAATATGTAAAATCCAAATTTTTACGCAACTTGGTATCAATTGCTAAATATGTATGTACTAACAAATCTAT
>NW_024395179.1:0-11966 GCF_016617805.1 Bactrocera tryoni | reverse complement strand
ATAGAGAATAGGTTGAGAGTTCTCCTTAAAGCCCTTTAAGTTATCTAACCGACGCTCTTTACTTTACCCGCCTGCGTCGAACACTTTAGCCGCTAGAGCGTTAACAAAGTTGAAACAAACATGTGATTTTTCCCAAAATACTACATTTGTTTGTGAACATTATTGCCACGCTCCTGGCAGAGATAGAGAATAGGTTGAGAGTTCTCCTTAAAGCCCTTTAAATTATCTAACCGACGCTCTTTGTTTTACCCGCCTGCGTCGAATACTTTAGCCGCTAGGGCGTTTACAAAGTTGAAACAAACATGTGATTTTTCCCAAAACACCACATTTGTTTGCCAGGCTCCTGGTAAGAATAGAAAATAGGTTGAAGGCCTTTCTAAAAGCTCCTTAAATTATCCAACCGATGCTATTTATTTGATCCACCTAAGTCGAATACTTCAGCCGCTAGAGAGTTTACAAACTTGAAACAAACATGTGATTTTTCTCAAAACACTACATTTGCTTGTGAACATTATTGCCACGCTCCTGGTAGAGATAGAAAATAGGTTGAGGGTTCTCCTGAAAACTCCTTAAGTTATCCAACCGATGCTATTTATTTGACCCACCTACGTCGAATACGTCAGCCGCTAGAGCGTTTACAAAGTTGAAACAAACATGCGATTTTTCTCAAAACACTACATTTTCTTGCCAGGCTCCTGGTAGGAATAGAAAATAGGTTGAGGGCTTTTCTAAAAGCTCCTTAAGTTATCCAACTGATGCTATTTATTTGACCCACCTACGTTGAATACTTCAGCCGCTAGGGCGTTTACAAAGTTGAAACAAACATGCGATTTTTCTCAAAACACTACATTTGTTTGCCAGGCTCCTGGTAGGAATAGAAAATAAGTTAAGGGCTTTTCTAAAAACTCTTTAAATTATGTAACCGATGCTATTTATATGACCAACCTGTGTCGAATACTTTAGCCGCTAGAGCGTTTGCAAAGTTGAAACAAACATGTGATTTTTCTCAAAACACTACATTTGTTTGTGAACATTATTGCCACGCTCCTGGTAGAGATAGAGAATAGGTTGAGAGTTCTCCTTAAAGCCCTTTAAGTTATCTAACCGACGCTCTTTACTTTACCCGCCTGCGTCGAACACTTTAGCCGCTAGAGCGTTAACAAAGTTGAAACAAACATGTGATTTTTCCCAAAATACTACATTTGTTTGTGAACATTATTGCCACGCTCCTGGTAGAGATAAAAAATAGGTTGAGGGTTCTCCTGAAAACTCCTTAAATTATCCAACCGATGCTTTTTATTTGACCCACCTACGTCGAATACGTCAGCAGCTAGAGCGTTTACAAAGTTGAAACAAACATGCGATTTTTCTCAAAACACTACATTTTCTTGCCAGGCTCCTGGTAGGAATAGAAAATAGGTTGAGGGCTTTTCTAAAAGCTCCTTAAATTATCCAGCCGATGCTATTTATTTGACCCACCTACGTCGAATACTTCAGCCGCTAGAGCGTTTACAAAGTTGAAACAAACATGTGATTTTTCTCAAAACACTACATTTGTTTGTGAACACCATTGCCAGGCTCCTGGTAGGGATAGAAAACAGGTTGAAGGCTTTTCTAAAAGATCCTTTAATTATCTAACCGATGCTATTTATCTGACCCACCTACATCGAATACTTTAGCCGCTAGAGCGTTTACAAAGTTGAAACAAACATGTGATTTTTCTCAAAACACTACATTTGTTTGTGAACACTATTGCCAGGCTGCTGGTAGGAATAGAAAAAAGTTGAAGGGCTTTTCTTAAAGCTCCTTAAATTATCTAACCGATGCTATTTATTTGACCTACCTACGTTGAATACTTTAGCCGCTAGGGCGTTTACAAAGTTGAAACAAACATGTGATTTTTCTCAAAACACTACATTTGCTTGTGAACACTTTTGCCACGCTCCTGGTAGGGATAGAGAATAAGTTGAGGGCTTTTCTAAAGGCTCCTTAAATAATCTAATCGATGCTATTTATTTGACCCAGCTTCGTCGAATACTTTCGCCGCTAGAGCGTTTAAAAAGTTGAAACAAACATGTGATTTTTCTCAAAACACTACATTTGTTTGTGAAAATTATTGCCACGCTCCTGGTAGAGATAGAAAATAGGTTGAGGGTTTTCCTGAAAGTTATTTAAATTATCTAAGAGGTGCTCTTTAGCTTACCCGCCTGAGTCGAATACTTTAGCCGCTTGAGCGTTTAAAAGTTGAAACAAACATGTGATTTTTCTCAAAACCCTACATTTGTTTGTTTTATTGCCAGGCTCCTGGTAGGAATAGAAAATAAGCTAAGGGCTTTTCTAAAAGCTCTTTAAATTATGTAACCGATGCTATTTATATGACCAACCTATGTCGAACAGGTTGAGGATTTTCCTGAAAGCTCTTTAAATTATCTAACCGATGCTCTTTATTTTACCCGCCTGCGTCGAATACTTTAGCCGCCAGAGCGTTTACAAAGTTGAAACAAGCATGTGATTTTTCTCAAAACACTACATTTGTTTGTTTTATTGCCAGGCTCCTGGTACGGATAGAAAACAGGTTGAGGGTTTTCCTGAAAGCTCTTTAAATTATCTAACCGATGCTATTTATTTGTTCCACCTGCGTCGAATACTTTAGCCGCTAGGGCGTTTACAAAGTTGAAACAAGCATGTGATTTTTCTCAAAACACTACATTTGTTTGTGAACATTATTGCCACGCTCCTGGTAGGGATAGAAAATAGGTTGAGGGTTTTCCTGAAAGCTCGTTAAATTATGTAACCGATGCTATTTATTTGACCCACCTGCGTCGAACACTTCAGCCGCTAGAGTGTTTACAAAGTTGAAACAAACATGTGATTTTTCTCAAAACACTACATTTGTTTGTGAACATTATTGCCACGCTCCTGGTAGAGATAAAAAATAGGTTGAGGGTTCTCCTGAAAACTCCTTAAATTATCCAACCGATGCTATTTATTTGACCCACCTACGTCGAATACTTCAGCCGCTAGAGCGTTTACAAAGTTGAATCAAACATGCGATTTTTCTCAAAACACTACATTTTCTTGCCAGGCTCCTGGTAGGAACAGAAAATAGGTTGAGGGCTTTTCTAAAAGCTCCTTAAATTATCCAACCGATGCTATTTATTTGACCCACCTACGTCGAATACTTCAGCCGCTAGAGCGTTTAAAAAGGTAAACAAACATGTGATTTTTCTCAAAACAATACATTTGTTTGTGAACATTATTGCCACGCTCCTGGTAGAGGTAGAGAAGGCTTTCCTGAAAGCTATTTTAATTGTCTAACCGATGCTGTTTATTTGACCCACCTACGTCGAATACTTTAGCCGCTAGAACGTTTACAAAGTTGAAACAAACATGCGATTTTTCTCAAAACATTACATTTTCTTGCCAGGCTTCTGGTAGGAATAGAAAATAGGTTGAGGGTTTTCCTGAAAGCTCTTTAAATTATCTAGCCGATGCTCTTTAATTTACCCGCCTGCGTCGAATACTTTAGCCGCCAGAGCGTTTACAAAGTTGAAACAAACATGTGATTTTTCTCAAAACACTACATTTTCTTGCCAGGCTTCTGGTAGGAATAGAAAATAGGTTGAGAGTTTTCCTGAAAGCTCTTTTAATTATCTAGCCGATGCTTTTTATGTGACCCACCTATGTCGAATACTTTAGCCGCTAGAGCGTTTGGAAAGTTGAAACAAACATGTGATTTTTCTCAAAACACTACATTTGTTTTTGAACATTATTGCCACGCTCCTGGTAGAGATAGAAAATAGGTTGAGGATTTTCCTGAAAGCTATTTTAATTGTCTAACCGATGCTATTTATTTGACCCACCTACGTCGAATACTTTAGCCGCTAGAGCGTTTAAAAGTTGAAATAAACATGTGATTTTTCTCAAAACACTACATTTGTTTGCCAGGCTCCTGGTAGGAATAGAAAATAGGTTGAAGGCTTTTCTAAAAGCTCCTTAAATTATGCAACCGATGCTCTTTATTTGACCCACCTACGTCGAATACTTCAGCCGCTAGAGCGTTTACAAAGTTGAAACAAACATGCGATTTTTCTCAAAACACTACATTTGTTTGCCAGGCTCCTGGTAGGAATAGAAGATAGGTTGGTGCTTCTTAAAAGCTCTTTAAATTATCTAACCGATGCTATTTACATGACCCCCCTACGTCGAATACTTAGCCGCTAGAGCGTTTACAAAGTTGAAACAAACATGTGATTTTTCTCAAAACACTACATTTGTTTGTGAACACTATTGCCACGCTCCTGGTAGAGATAAAAAATAGGTTGAGGGTTCTCCTTAAAGCTCTTTAAATTATCTAACCGACGCTCTTTAATTTACCCGCCTGCGTCGAACACTTTAGCCGCTAGAGCATTTACAAACTTGAAACAAACATGTGATTTTTCCCAAAATACTACATTTGTTAGTTTTATTGCCAGGCTCCTGGTATGGATAGAAAACAGGTTGAGGATTTTCCTGAAAGCTCTTTAAATTAGGTTGAGGGCTTTTCTAAAAGCTCCTTAAGTTATCCAACCGATGCTATTTATTTGACTCACCTGCGTCGAATACTTTAACCGCTAGGGCGTTTACAAAGTTGAAACAAACATGTGATTTTTCTCAAAACACTACATTTGTTTGTGAACACTATTGCCACGCTCCTGGTAGGGATGGAAAATAAGTTGAGGGCGTTTCTAAAAGCTTTTCAAAGTATCTAACCGATGCTATTTATTTGACCCACCTGCGTCGAATACTTTGCCACGCTCCTGGTACGGATAGAAAACAGGTTGAGGGTTTTCCTGAAAGCTCTTTAAATTATCTAACCGATGCTATTTATTTGACCCACCTGCGTCGAACACTTCAGCCGCTAGAGTGTTTACAAAGTTGAAACAAACATGTGATTTTTCTCAAAACACTACATTTGTTTGTGAACACTATTGCCACGCTCCTGGTAGGGATAGAAGTCAAGTTGAGGGCGTTTCTAAAAGCTTTTTAAATTATCTAACCGATGCTCTTTATTTGACCCACCTGCGTCGAATACTTTAGCCGCTAGGGCGTTTACAAAGTTGAAACAAACGTGTGATTTTTCTCAAAACACTACATTTGTTTGTGAACATTATTGCCACGCTCCTGGTAGAGAAAGAAAATAGGTTGAGGGTTTTCCTGAAAGCTATTTAAATTATCTAACAGGTCCTCTTTAGATTACCCGCCTGAGTCGAATACTTTAGCCGCTAGAGCGTTTAAAATTTGAAACAAACATGTGATTTTTCTCAAAACACTACATTTGTTTGTTTTATTGCCAGGCTCCTGGTATGGATAGAAAACAGTTTGAGGGCTTTCCTGAAAGCTTTTTAAATTATCTAAAAGACGCTATTTATATGACCCACCTACGTCGAATACCTCAGCCGGTAGAGCGTTTACAAAGTTGAAACAAACATGTCATTTTTCCCAAAACACTACATTTGTTTGTGAACATTATTGTAACGCTCCTAGTAGAGATAAAAAACAGGTTGAGGATTTTCCTGAAAGCTCTTTAAATTATCTAACCGATGCTGTTTATTTGACCCACCTGCGTCGAATACTTTAGCAGCTAGGGCGTTTGCAAAGTTGAAACAAACATGTGATTTTTCTCAAAACACTACATTTTTTTGTGAACATTATTGCCACACTCCTGGTAGAGATTAAAAATAGGTTGAGAGTTTCCCTGAAAGCTCTTTAAATTATCTAACCGATGCTCTTTATCTTACCCGCCTGCGTCGAATACTTCAGCCGCTAGAGAGTTTACAAAGTTGAAACAAACATGTGATTTTTCTCAAAACACTACATTTGTTTGCCAGGCTCCTGGTAGGAATAGAAAATATGTTGAGGGCTTTTCTAAAAGCTCTTTAAATTATGTAACCGATGCTATTTATATGACCCAACTATGTCGAATACTTTAGCCGCTAGAGCGTTTGCAAAGTTGAAACAAACATGTCATTTTTCTCAAAACACTACATTTGTTTGTGAACATTATTGCCACGCTTCTGGTGGAGACAAAAAACAGGTTGAGGGTTCTCCTGAAAGCTCGTTAAATTATGTAACCTATGCTCTTTATTTTACCCGCCTGCGTCGAATACTTTAGCCGCCAGAGCGTTTACAAAGTTGAAACAAACATGTGACTTTTCTCAAAACACTACATTTGGTTGCCAGGCTCCTGGTAGGAATAGAAAATAGGTTGAAGGCTTTTCTAAAAGCTCAAACATGTGATTTTTCTCAAAACACTACATTTGTTTGCCAGGTTGAAACAAACATGTGATTTTTCTCTAAACACTACATTTGTTTGCCAGGCTCCTGGTAGGAATAGAAAATAGGTTGAGGGCTTTTCTAAAAGCTCTTTAAATTATGTAACCGATGCTATTTATATGACCCAACTATGTCGAATACTTTAGCCGCTAGAGCGTTTGCAACCGACGCTCTTTATTTTACCCGCCTGCGTCGAACACTTTAGCCGCTAGAGCGTTTACAAAGTTGAAACAAACATGCGATTTTTCTCAAAACACTACATTTTCTTGCCAGGCTCCTGGTAGGAATAGAAAATAGGTTGAGGGCTTTTCTAAAAGCTCCTTAAATTATCCAACCGATGCTATTTATTTGACCTACCTACGTCGAATACTTCAGCCGCTAGGGCGTTTACAAAGTTGAAACAAACATGCGATTTTTCTCAAAACACTACATTTGTTTGCCAGGCTCCTGGTAAGAATAGAAAATAAGTTGAGGATTTTCCTGAAAGCTCTTTAATTTATCTAACCGATGCTTTTTACTTGACCCACCTGCGTCGAATACTTTAGCCGCTAGGGTGTTTACAAAGTTGAAACAAACATGTGATTTTTCTCAAAACACTACATTTGTTTGTGAACACTTTTGCCACGCTCCTGGTAGGTATAGAAGATAAGTTGAGGGCGTTTCTAAAAGCTTCTTAAAATATCTAATCGATGCTATTTATTTGACCCACCTGCGTCGAATACTTTAGCCGCTAGGGCGTTTACAAAGTTGAAACAAACATGTGATTTTTCTCAAAACACTACATTTGTTTGTGAAAATTATTGCCACGCTCCTGGTAGAGATAGAAAATAGGTTGAGGGTTTTCCTGAAAGTTATTTAAATTATCTAAGAGGTGCTCTTTAGTTTACCCGCCTGAGTCGAATACTTTAGCCCCTAGAGCGTTTAAATTTGAAACAAACATGTGATTTTTCTCAAAGCCCTACATTTGTTTGTTTTATTGCCAGGCTCCTGGTATGCATAGAAAACAGGTTGAGGGCTTTCCTGAAAACTTTTTAAATTATCTAACCGACGCTATTTATATGACCCAATTACGTCGAATACCTCAGCCGGTAGAGCGTTTACAAAGTTGAAACAAACATGTCATTTTTCCCAAAACACTACATTTGTTTGTTTTATTGCCAGGCTCCTGGTATGGATAGAAAACAGATTGAGGATTTTCCTGAAAGCTCTTTAAATTATCTAACCGATGCTATTTATTTGACAAACCTAAGTCGAATACTTTAGCCGCTAGGGCGTTTACAAAGTTGAAACAAACATGTGATTTTTCTCAAAACACCACATTTGTTTGCCAGGCTCCTGGTAGGAATAGAAAATAGGTTGAAGGCCATTCTAAAAGCTCCTTAAATTATCCAACCGATGCTATTTATTTGATCTACCTAAGTCGAATACTTCAGCCGCTAGAGAGTTTACAAAGTTGAAACAAACATGTGATTTTTCTCAAAACACTACATTTGCTTGTGAACATTATTGCCACGCTCCTGGTAGAGATAGAAAATAGGTTGAGGATTTTCCTGAAAGCTCTTCAAATTATCTAACCGATGCTATTTATTTGACCCACCTGCGTCGAACAGTTTAGCCGCTAGAGCGTTTACAAAGTTGAAACAAACATGCGATTTTTCTCAAAACACTACATTTGTTTGCCAGGCTCCTGGTAGGAATAGAAAATAGGTTGAAGGCCTTTCTAAAAGCCCCTTAAATTATCCAACCGATGCTATTTATTTGATCCACCTACGTCGAATACTTCAGCCGCTAGAGAGTTTACAAAGTTGAAACAAACATGTGATTTTTCTCAAAACACTACATTTGTTTGTGAACACTTTTGCCACGCTCCTTGTAGGAATAGAAGATAAGTTGAGGGCGTTTCTAAAAGCTTCTTAAAATATCTAATCGATGCTATTTAGTTGACCCACCTGCGTCGAATACTTTAGCTGCTAGGGCGTTTACAAAGTTGAAACAAACATGTGATTTTTCTCAAAACACTACATTTGTTTGTGAAAATTATTGCCACGCTCCTGGTAGAGATAGAAAATAGGTTGAGGGTTTTCCTGAAAGTTATTTAAATTATCTAAGAGGTGCTCTTTAGCTTACCCGCCTGAGTCGAATACTTTAGCCGTTAGAGCGTTTAAAAGTTGAAACAAACATGTGATTTTTCTCAAAACCCTACATTTGTTTGTTTTATTGCCAGGCTCCTGGTATGGATAGAAAACAGGTTGAGGGCTTTCCAGAAATCTTTTTAAATTATCTAACCGACGCTATTTATATGACCCAATTACGTCGAATACCTCAGCCGGTAGAGCGTTTACAAAGTTGAAACAAACATGACATTTTTCCCAAAACACTACATTTGTTTGTTTTATTGCCAGGCTCCTGGTATGGATAGAAAACAGGTTGAGGATTTTCCTGAAAGCTCTTTTAATTATGTAACCGATGCTATTTATATGACCCACCTATGTAGAATACTTTAGCCGCTAGAGCGTTTGCAAAGTTGAAACAAACTTGTGATTTTTCTCAAAACACTACATTTGTTTGTGAACATTATTGCCACGCTCCTGGTAGAGATAAAAAATAGGTTGAGGGTTCTCCTGAAAGCTCGTTAAATTATGTAACCGATGCTCTTTATTTTACCCGCCTGCGTCGAATACTTTAGCCGCCAGAGCGTTCACAAAGTTAAAATAAACATGTGATTTTTCTCAAAACACTACATTTGTTTGCCAGGCTCCTGGTAGGAATAGAAAATAGGTTGAAGGCTTTTCTAAAAGCTCCTTAAATTATGCAACCGATGCTCTTTATTTGACCCACCTACGTCGAATACTTCAGCCGCTAGAGCGTTTACAAAGTTGAAACAAACATGCGATTTTTCTCAAAACACTACATTTGTTTGCCATTGCCACGCTCCTGGTAGGAATAGAAAATAGGTTGAGGCGTTTTCTAAAAGCTCTTTAAATTATATAACCGATGCTCTTTATATGACCCACCTATGTCGAATACTTTAGCCGCTAGAGCGTTTGCAAAGTTGAAACAAACATGTGATTTTTCTCAAAACACTACATTTGTTTGTGAACACTATTGTCAGGCTCCTGGTAGGATAGAAAATAGGTTGAGGGCTTTTCTAAAAGCTCCTTAAATTATCTAACCGATGCTATTTATTTGCGTCGAATATTTCAGCCGCTAGAGCGTTTACAAAGTTGAAACAAACATGCGATTTTTCTCAAAACACTACATTTTCTTGCCAGGCTCCGCTAGAGCGTTTGCAAAGTTGAAATAAACATGTGATTTTTCTCAAAACACTACATTTGTTTGCAAGGCTCCTGGTAGGAATAGAAAAAAGGTTGAAGGCTTTTCTAAAAGCTCCTTAAATTATCCAACCGATGCTCTTTATTTGACCCACCTACGTCGAATACTTCAGCCGCTAGAGCGTTTACAAAGTTGAAACAAACATGCGATTTTTCTCAAAACACTACATTTGTTTGCCAGGCTCCTGGTAGGAATAGAAGATAGGTTGAGGGCTTTTCTATAAGCTCTTTAAATTATGTAACCGATGCTATATATATGACCCACCTGTGTCGAATACTTTAGCCGCTAGAGCGTTTGCAAAGTTGAAACAAACATGTGATTTTTCTGAAAACACTACATTTGTTTGTGAACATTATTGCCACGCTCCTGGTAGAGATAAAAAAAAGGTTGAGGATTTTCCCGAAAGCTCTTTAAATTATCTAACCGATGCTCTTTATTTTACCCGTCTGCGTCGAATACTTTAGCCGCCAGAGGGTTTACAAAGTTGGAACAAACATGTGATTTTTCTCAAAACACTACATTTCTTTGCAAGGCTCCTGGTAGGAATAGAAAATAGGTTGAAGGCTTTCCTGAAAGCTCTTTAAATTATCTAACCGATGCTTTTTATATAACCCACCTACGTCGAACACTTTAGCCGCTAGAGCGTTTAAAATTTGAAACAAACATGTGATTTTTTCAAAACGCTACATTTGTGTGCCAGGCTCCTGGTAAGAATAGAAAATAAGTTGAGGGCCTTTCTAAAAGCTCCTTAAATTACCTAACCGATGCTATTTACATGACTCACCTACGTCGAATACTTTAGCTGCTAGAGCGTTTACAAAGTTGAAACAAACATGTGATTTTTCTCAAAACACTACATTTGTTTGTGAACATTATTGACACACTCCTGGTAAAGACAGAAACTAAAGTTGAGAGTTTTCCTGAAAGCTCCTTAAATTATTTAACCGATGCTCTTTATTTTATTCGCCTGCGTCGAATACTTTAGCCGCTAGAGCGTTTACAAAGTTGAAACAAACATGTGATTTTTCTCAAAACACTACATTTGTTTGTGAACACTATTGCCACGCTCCTGGTAGGGATAGAGAATAGGTTAAGGGCTTTTCCAAAGCTCCTTAAATTATCTAACCGATGCTTTTTATATGACCCACCTACGTCGAACACTTTAGCCGCTAGAGCGTTTAAAATTTGAATCAAACATGTGATTTTTCCCAAAACACCACATTTGTTTGCCAGGCTCCTGGTAAGAATAGAAAATAGGTTGAAGGCCTTTCTAAAAGCTCCTTAAATTATCCAACCGATGCTATTTATTTGATCCACCTAAGTCGAATACTTCAGCCGCTAGAGAGTTTACAAACTTGAAACAATCATGTGATTTTTCTCAAAACACTACATTTGCTTGTGAACATTATTGCCACGCTCCTGGTAGAGATAGAAAATAGGTTGAGGGTTCTCCTGAAAACTCCTTAAATTATCCAACCGATGCTATTTATTTGACCCACCTACGTCGAATACGTCAGCCGCTAGAGCGTTTACAAAGTTGAAACAAACATGCGATTTTTCTCAAAACACTACATTTTCTTGCCAGGCTCCTGGTAGGAATAGAAAATAGGTTGAGGGCTTTTCTAAAAGCTCCTTAAGTTATCCAGCCGATGCTATTTATTTGATCCACCTAAGTCGAATACTTCAGCCGCTAGAGAGTTTACAAACTTGAAACAAACATGTGATTTTTCTCAAAACACTACATTTGCTTGTGAACATTATTGCCACGCTCCTGGTAGAGATAGAAAATAGGTTGAGGATTTTCCTGCTCTTCAAATTATCTAACCGATGCTATTTATTTGACCCACCTGCGTCGAACAGTTTAGCCGCTAGAGCGTTTACAAAGTTGAAACAAACATGAGATTTTTCCCAAAACACTACATTTGTTTGCCAGGCTCCTGGTAGGAATAGAAAATAGGTTGAAGGCCTTTCTAAAAGCTCCTTAAATTATCCAACCGATGCTATTTATTTGATCCACCTACGTTGAATACTTCAGCCGCTAGAGAGTTTACAAAGTTGAAACAAACATGTGATTTTTCTCAAAACACTACATTTGTTTGTGAACACTTTTGCCACGCTCCTGGTAGGAATAGAAGATAAGTTGAGGGCGTTTCTAAAAGCTTCTTAAAATATCTAATCGATGCTATTTATTTGACCCACCTGCGTCGAATACTTTAGCTGCTAGGGCGTTTACAAAGTTGAAACAAACATGTGATTTTTCTCAAAACACTACATTTGTTTGTGAAAATTATTGCCACGCTCCTGGTAGAGATAGAAAA
>NW_024395178.1:0-9459 GCF_016617805.1 Bactrocera tryoni | reverse complement strand
ATTTAGTAATCGATATTGAGTTGATTCAAATCATTTACTTCACTTATTAAATTAACTAACCTTCTTCATCTTACTGAAGTTGACATAAAGTCATAACGGCAGTGCATTTGGAGGAATTCCACAATCTTATATTTAGATATAAATTCGATTTTCTTGTATATACACATTTAGGAATCGATATTTAGTTGATTCAAATCATTTACTTCACTTATTAAATTAACTAACCTTCTTCATTTTACTGAAGTTGACATAAAGCCATAACGGCAGTGCATTTGGAAGAATTCCACAATCGTATATTTAGACACAAAGCCGGTTTTCTTGTATATACACATTTAGTAATCGATAATGATTTGCTTCAAATCATTAGTTTAACAAATTCAACTAATTAACCTTCTTCATCTTACTGAAGTAGACATAAAGCCATAACGGCAGTTCAATTTGAAGAATTCCACAATCGTGTATTTAGACACAAAGTCGATTTTCTAGTATATACACATTTAGCAATCGATATTGAGTTGATTCAAATTATTTACTTCACTTATTTAAGTTAACTAACCTTCTTCATCTAACTGAAGTTGTCATAAAGCCATAACGAGAATGCATTTGGAAGAGTTCCATAATCTTATGTTAAAGTATAAAGTCGATTTTCTTGTATATACACATTTAGCAATCGATATTAAGTTGATTCAAATAATTTACTTCACTTATTTAAGTTAACTAACCTTCTTCATCTTACTGAAGTTGACATAAAGCCATAAATACAGTGCATTTGGAAGAACTCCACAATCGTATATTTAGATATAAATTCGATTTTCTTGTAAATACACATTTAGTAATCGATATTGAGTTGATTCAAATCATTTACTTCACTTATTAAATTAACTAACCTTCTTCATCTTACTGAAGTAGACATAAAGCCATAACGGCAGTTCAATTTGAAGAATTCCACAATCGTGTATTTAGACACAAAGTCGATTTTCTAGTATATACACATTTAGCAATCGATATTAAGTTGATTCAAATAATTTACTTCACTTATTTAAGTTAACTAACCTTCTTCATCTTACTGAAGTTGTCATAAAGCCATAACGAGAGTGCATTTGGAAGAATTCCATAATCTTATATTAAAGAATAAAGTCGATTTTCTTGTATATACACATTTAGCAATCGATATTAAGTTGATTCAAATAATTTACTTCACTTATTTAAGTTAACTAACCTTCTTCATCTTACTGAAGTTGACATAAAGCCATAACGGCAGTTCAATTTGAAGAATTCCACAATCGTATATTTAGATATAAATTCGATTTTCTTGTAAATACACATTTAGTAATCGATATTGAGTTGATTCAAATAATTTACTTCACTTATTAAATTAACTAACCTTCTTCATCTTACTGAAGTTGACATAAAGCCATAACGGCAGTGCAATTGGAAGAATTCCACAATCGTATATTTAGACACAAAGTCGATTTTCTTGTATATACACATTTAGCAATCGATATTAGGTTGATTCAAATAATTTACTTCACTTATTTAAGTTAACTAACCTTCTTCATCTTACTGAAGTTGACATAAAGCCATAAATACAGTGCATTTGGAAGAATTCCACAATCGTATATTTAGATATAAATTCGATTTTCTTGTAAATACACATTTAGTAATCGATATTGAGTTGATTCAAATAATTTACTTCACTTATTTAAGTTAACTAACCTTCTTCATCTTACTGAAGTGGACATAAAGCCATAACGGCAGTGCATTTGGAAGAATTCCATAATCTTATATTAAAGTATAAAGTCGATTTTCTTGTATATACACATTTAGCAATCGATATTAAGTTGATTCAAATAATTTACTTCACTTATTTAAGTTAACTAACCTTCTTCATCTTACTGAAGTGGACATAAAGCCATAACGGCAGTGCAATTGGAAGAATTCCACAATCGCATATTTAGATACAAAGTCGATTTTCTAGTATATACACATTTAGCAATCGATATTGAGTTGATTGAAATTATTTACTTCACATATTTAAGTTAATTACCCTTCTTCATCTTACTGAAGTTGACATTAAGCCATAACGGCAATGCATTTGGAAGAATTCCACAACCGTATATTTGGACACAAAGTCGATTTTCTAGTATATACACATTTAGCAAT
Source organism: Bactrocera tryoni (assembly GCF_016617805.1). NCBI lineage: Eukaryota > Metazoa > Arthropoda > Insecta > Diptera > Tephritidae > Bactrocera > Bactrocera tryoni. The sequence continues at coordinate 7,296 of NW_024395178.1, read as the reverse complement.
CGATATTGAGTTGATTCAAATAATTTACTTCACTTATTTAAGTTAACTAACCTTCTTCATCTTACTGAAGTTGACATAAAGCCATAACGGCAGTTCAATTTGAAGAATTCCACAATCGTATATTTAGATATAAATTCGATTTTCTTGTAAATACACATTTAGTAATCGATATTGAGTTGATTCAAATCATTTACTTCACTTATTAAATTAACTAACCTTCTTCATCTTACTGAAGTTGACATAAAGCCATAACGGCAGTGCATTTGGAAGAATTCCACTATCTTATATTTAGATAAAAATTCGATTTTCTTGTAAATACACATTTAGTAGTCGATATTGAGTTGATATAATCATTTACTTCACTTATTAAATTAACTAACCTTCTTCATCTTACTGAAGTTGACATAAAGCCTAAACGGCAGTGCATTTGGAAGAATTCCACAATCGTATATTTAGACACAAAGCCGGTTTTCTTGTATATACACATTTAGTAATCGATATTAAGTTGATTCAAATAATTTACTTCACCTATTTAAGTTAACAAACCTTCTTCATCTTACTGAAGTTGTCATAAAGCCATAACGAGAGTGCATTTGGAAGAATTCCATAATCTTTTATTTAGACACAAAGTCGATTTTCTTGTATATACACATTTAGCAATCGATATTAAGTTGATTCAAATAATTTACTTCACTTATTTAAGTAAACTAACCTTCTTCATCTTACTGAAGTTGACATAAAGCCATAACGGCAGTGCATTTGGAAGAATTCCACTATCTTATATTTAGATAAAAATTCGATTTTCTTGTAAATACACATTTAGTAGTCGATATTGAGTTGATATAATCATTTACTTCACGTATTAAATTAACTATCCTTCTTCATCTTACTGAAGTTGACATAAAGCCATAACGGCAGTTCAATTTGAAGAATTCCACAATCGTATATATAGATATAAATTCGATTTTCTTTTATATACACATTTAGAAATCGATATTGAGTTGATTCAAATTATTTACTTCACTTATTTAAGTTAATTAACCTTCTTCATCTTACTGAAGTTGACATAAAGCCATAACGGCAGTGCATTTGGAAGAATTCCACAATCGTATATTTGGACACAAAGTCGATTTTTTAGTATATACACATTTAGCAATCGATATTGAGTTGATTCAAATTATTTACTTCACTTATTTAAGTTAATTATCTTTCTTCATCTAACTGAAGTTGTCATAAAGCCATAACGAGAATGCATTTGGAAGAATTCCATAATCTTATATTAAAGTATAAAGTCGATTTTCTTGTATATACACATTTAGCAATCGATATTAAGTTGATTCAAATAATTTACTTCACTTATTTAAGTTAACTAACCTTCTTCATCTTACTGAAGTTGACATAAAGCCATAAATACAGTGCATTTGGAAGAATTCCACAATCGTATATTTAGATATAAATTCGATTTTCTTGTAAATACACATTTAGTAATCGATATTGAGTTGATTCAAATCATTTACTTCACTTATTAAATTAACTAACCTTCTTCATCTTACTGAAGTGGTCATAAAGCCATAACGGCAGTGCAATTGGAAGAATTCCGCAATCGTATATTTAGACATAAAGTCGATTTTCTTGTATATACACATTTAGCAATCGATATTAAGTTGATTCAAATAATTTAGTTCACTTATTTAAGTTAATTAACCTTCTTCATCTTGCTGAAGTTGACATAAAGCCATAAATACAGTGCATTTGGAAGAATTCCACAATCGTATATTTAGATATAAATTCGATTTTCTTGTAAATACACATTTAGTAATCGATATTGAGTTGATTCAGATCATTTACTTCACTTATTAAATTAACTAACCTTCTTCATCTTACTGAAGTGGTCATAAAGCCATAACGGCAGTGCAATTGGAAGAATTCCACAATCGTATATTTAGACACAAAGCCGGTTTTCTTGTATATACACATTTAGTAATCGATATTAAGTTGATTCAAATAATTTACTTCACCTATTTAAGTTAACAAACCTTCTTCATCTTACTGAAGTTGTCATAAAGCCATAACGAGAGTGCATTTGGAAGAATTCCATAATCTTTTATTTAGACACAAAGTCGATTTTCTTGTATATACACATTTAGCAATCGATATTAAGTTGATTCAAATAATTTACTTCACTTATTTAAGTAAACTAACCTTCTTCATCTTACTGAAGTTGACATAAAGCCATAACGGCAGTTCAATTTGAAGAATTCCACAATCGTATATTTAGATATAAATTCGATTTTCTTGTAAATACACATTTAGTAATCGATATTGAGTTGATTCAAATAATTTACTTCACTTATTTAAGTTAACTAACCTTCTTCATCTTACTGAAGTGGACATAAAGCCATAACGGCAGTGCATTTGGAAGAACTCCACAATCTAATATTTAGATATAAAATCGATTTTCTTGTATATACACATTTAGCAATCGATATTAAGTTGATTCAAATAATTTAGTTCACTTATTTAAGTTAATTAACCTTCTTCATCTTGCTGAAGTTGACATAAAGCCATAAATACAGTGCATTTGGAAGAACTCCACAATCGTATATTTAGATATAAATTCGATTTTCTTGTAAATACACATTTAGTAATCGATATTAAGTTGATTCAAATAATTTACTTCACTTATTTAAGTTAACTAACCTTCTTCATCTTACTGAAGTTGACATAAAGCCATAACGGCAGTGCATTTGGAAGAATTCCACAATCGTATATTTAGACACAAAGTCGGTTTTCTAGTATATACACATTTATCAATCGATATTGAGTTGATTCAAATTATTTACTTCACTTATTTAAGTTAATTAACCTTCTTCATCTTACTGAAGTTGACATAAAGCCATAACGGCAGTGCATTTGGAAGAATTCGACAATCTTAGATTCAGGTATAAAGTCGATTTCCTAGTATTTACACATTTAGCAGTCGATATTGAGTTGCTTTAAATCATTAACATCAAATATTAAAGTTAATTACCCTTCTTCATCTTATCGAAGTTGACATAAAGCCATAACGGCAGTGCATTTGGAAGAATTCGACAATCTTATATTCAGTCGATTTTCTTGTATATACAAACTTAGTAGTCGATATTGAGTTGGCCTAAATCATTAATGTAACTTATTTAAGTTAACTAGCCTTCTTCATCTTACCGAAGTTGACATAAAGCCATAACGGCAGTGCATTTGGAAGAATTCGACAATTTTATATTCAGGTATAAAGTCGATTTTCTTGTATATACACATTTAGCAGTCGATATTGAGTTGCTTTAAATCATTAATTTAACATCTTTAAGTTAATTTACCTTCTTCATTTTACTGAAGTGGACATAAAACCATAACGGCAGTGCATTTGGAAGAATTCGACAATCTTATATTCAGGTATAAAGTCCATTTTCTTTTATATACACATTAAGCAGTCGATATTGAGTTGCTTTAAATCATTAATTTAACATCTTTAAGTTAATTTACCTTCTTCATCTTACTGCAGTTGACATAAAGCCATAACGGCAGTGCATTTGGAAGAATTCCACAATCGTATATTTGGACACAAAGTCGATTTTCTAGTATATACACATTTAGCAATCGATATTGAGTTGATTCAAATTATTTACTTCACTTATTTAAGTTAACTATCTTTCTTCATCTTACTGAAGTGGACATAAAGCCATAACGGTAGTGCAATTGGAAGAATTCCACAATCGTATATTTGGACACAAAGTCGATTTTCTAGTATATACACATTTAGCAATCGATATTGAGTTGATTCAAATTATTTACTTCACTTATTTAAGTTAATTAACCTTCTTCATCTTACTGAAGTGGACATAAAGCCATAACGGCAGAGCAATTGGAAGAATTCCACAATCGCATATTTAGATACAAAGTCGATTTTCTAGTATATACACATTTAGCAATCGATATTGAGTTGATTGAAATTATTTACTTCACATATTTAAGTTAATTACCCTTCTTCATCTTACTGAAGTTGATATTAAGCCATAACGGCAATGCATTTGGAAGAATTGCACAATCTAATATTTAGATATATAGTTGATTTTCTTGTATATACTCAGTTAGCAATCGATATTGAGTTGCTTCAAACCATTAGTTTAATATATTTAAGTTAATTAACCTTCTTCATCTTACTGAAGTTGACATAAAGCCATAACGGCAGTGCATTTGGAAGAATTCCACAATCGTATATATAGACACAAAGTCGATTTTCTAGTATATACACATTTAGCAATCGATATTGAGTTGATGCAAATTATTTACTTCACTTATTTAAGTTAATTAACCTTCTTCATCTTACTGAAGTGGACATAAAGCCATAACGGCAGTGCATTTGGAAGAATTCCACATTCTTATATTAAGGTATAAAGTCGATTTTCTTGTATATACACATTTGGCAAATGATACTGAGTTACTGCAAGTCATTAGTTTAATATATTTAAGTTAATTAGCCTTCTTCGTCTTACTGAAGTGGACATAGGGCCATAACGGCAGCGCATTTGGAAGAATTCTACATCCTTATATTAATGTATAAAGTCGATTTTCTTGTATATACACATTTGGCAATCGATATTGAGTTGCTGCAAATCATTAATTAAACATATTTAAGGATTAGCCTTCTTCATCTTACTGAAGTGGACATAAGGCCATAACGGCAGCGCATTTGGAAAAATTCCACATTCTTATAATAAGGTATAAAGTCGATTTTCTTGTATAAACACATTTGGCAATCGATATTGAGTTGCTTCAAATTATTTACTTCAATTATTTAAGTTAATTAACCTTCTTCATATCACTGAAGTTGACATAAAGCCATAACGGCAGTGCATTTGGAAGAAGTCCACATCCTTGTATTAAGGTATAAAGTCGATTTTCTTGTATATACACATTTGGCAATCGATATTGAGTTGCTTCAAATTATTTACTTCAATTATTTAAGTTAATTAACCTTCTTCATATTACTGAAGTGGACATAAAACCATAACGGCAGCGCATTTGGAAGAATTCCACATCCTTATATTAAGGTATAAAGTCGATTTTCTTGTATATACACATTTAACAGTCGATATTGAGTTGCTGCAAATCATTAATTTAACATATTTTAGTTAATTAGCCTTCTTCATCTCACTGAAGTGGACATAAGGCCATAACGGCAGCGCAATTTGGAGGAATTCTACATTCTTTTATTAAGGTATAAAGTCGATTTTCTTGTACTACACATTTGGCAATCGATTTTGAGTTGCTTCAAATTATTTACTTCACTTATTTGAGTTAATTAACCTTCTTCATATTACTAAAGTTGACATAAAGCCCTAACGGCAGTACATTTGGAAGAATTCCACAATCTTATATTGAGGTATAAATTCGAATTTCTTGTATATGCACATTTAGTAATCGATATTGAGCTGCTGCAAATAATAAGTTTATCATATATTAGTAAATTAACCTTCTTCATGTTACTGAAGTGGACATAAAGCCATAACGGCAGCGCATTTGGAAGCATTCCACATCCTTATATTAAGGTATAAAGTCGATTTTCTTGTATAAACGCATTTGGCAATCGATATTGAGTTGCTTCATTTATTTAAGTTAATTAACCTTCTTCATATCACTGAAGTTGACATAAAGCCATAACGGCAGCGCATTTGGAAAAATTCCACATTCTTATATTAAGGTATAAAGTCGATTTTCTTGTATAAACACATTTGGCAATCGATATTGAGTTGCTTCATTTATTTAAGTTAATTAACCTTCTTCATATCACTGAAGTTGACATAAAGCCATAACGGCAGTGCATTTGGAAGAATTCCACAATCCTATATTATTGTATAAAGTCGATTTTCTTGTATATTCACATTTAGCAGTCGATATTGAATTGCCTTAAATCATTAATTTAACATATTTAAGTTAATTAACTTTCTTCATCTTACCGAAGCTGACATAAAGCCATAACGGCAGTGCATTTGGAAGAATTCGACAATCTTATATTCAGGTATAAAGTCGATTTTCTTGTATATACACATTCAGCAGTCGATATTGAGTTGCTTCTAATCATTAACATCAAATATATAAGTTAATTAACCTTCTTCATCTTACTGAAGTTGACATAAAGCCATAACGGCAGTGCATTTTGAAGAATTCGACAATCTTATATTCAGGTATAAAGTCGATTTTCTTTTATATAGCTTGCTTCAGATCATTAAAATCAAATATTTAAGATAATTAAACTTCTTCATCTTGCTGAAGTTGACATAAAGCCATAACGGCAGTGCATTTGGAAGAATTAGACAATCGTACATTCAGGTATAAGGTAGATTTTCTTGTATATACATAATTAGAAATCGATATTGATTTGCTTTAAATAATTAATGTAACTTATTTAAATTAACTAGCCTCCTTCATCTTACCGAAGTTGACATAAAGCCATAACGGCAGTGTATTTGGAAGAATTCGACAATTTTGTATTCAGGTATAAAGTCGATTTTCTTGTATATACACATTTAGCAGTCGATATTGAGTTGCCCTGAATCACTAATTTAACATATATAAGTTAATTAACCTTCTTCATCTTACTGAAGTTGACATAAAGCCATAACGGCAGTGCATTTTGAAGAATTCGACAATCTTATATGCAGGTATAAAGTCAATTTTCTTTTATATAGCTTGCTTCAAATCATTAAAATCAAATATTTAAGATAATTAAACTTCTTCATCTTGCTGAAGTTGACGTAAAGCCATAACGGCAGTGCATTTGGAAGTATTAGACAATCTTACATTCAGCTATAAAGTAGATTTTCTTGTATATACATATTTAGCAATCGATATTGATTTGCTTTAAATCATTAATGTAACTTATTTAAGTTAACTAGCCTCCTTCATCTTACCGAAGTTGACGTAAAGCCATAACGGCAGTGCATTTGGAAGAATTCGACAATTTTATATTCAGGTATAAAAAAAATTTTCTTGTATATACACATTCAGCAGTCGATATTGAGTTGCTTCAAATCATTAACATCAAATATATAAGTTAATTAACCTTCTTCATCTTACTGAAGTTGACATAAAGCCATAACGGCAGTGCATTTTGAAGAATTCGACAATCTTATATGCAGGTATAAAGTCGATTTTCTTTTATATAGTTTGCTTCAAATCTTTAAAATCAAATATTTAAGATAATTAAACTTCTTCATCTTGCTGAAGTTGACGTAAAGCCATAACGGCAGTGCATTT
>NW_024395177.1:0-14000 GCF_016617805.1 Bactrocera tryoni | reverse complement strand
ACATTGAGCGATCGATATTGAGTTGCTATTAATCATTAGTTTAACATATTTCAGTTAATTAACCTTCTTCATCTTACTGAAGTGGACATATAGCCATAACGGTAGTGCAATTGGAAGAATTCTACAATCTTATATTGAGGTATAAAGTCAGTTTTCTTATACATACACACTTTGGAATCGATATTGAGTTGCTTCAAATCATTAGTTAAACATATTTAAGTAATTTACGTTCTTCTTCTTACTGAAGCAGACGCAAAGCCATAACGGCAGAGCATTTGGAAGAATTCGACAACCTTATATTGTGTTATAAAGTCAATTTTCTTTAATATACACATTTAGCAATCGATATTGAGTTACTACAAATCACTAATTTAACATATTTAAGTAATTTACCTTTTTTATCCTACTGAAGTTGACACAAAGCCCTAACGGCAGAGCATTTGGAAGAATTCCACAATTTTATATTTAGATATAAAGTCGATTTTCTTGTATACACACATTTCGCGATCGATATTGAGTTGCTGCAAATCATTAGTTTAACATATTTAAGTTAATTTACCTTCTTTACCTTTCTGAAGTGGAAATATTGCCATAACGGCAGTGCATTTGGAAGAATTCCACAATCTTATATTAAGGTATAAAGTCGATTTTCTTGTATATACACATTTAGCAATCGATATTGAGTTGCTTCAAATCATTAGTTTAACAAATTTAAGTTAATTTACCTTCTTCACCTTACTGAAGTGGAAATATAGCCATAACGGCAGTGCATTTGGAAGAATTCCACAATCTTATATTAAGGTATAAATTCAGTTTTCTTATACATACACACTTGGGAATCGACATTGAGTTGCTTCAAATCATTAGCTAAACATATTTAAGTAATTTACGTTCTTCTTCTTACTGAAGTTGACGCAAAGCCATAACAGCAGAGCATTTGGAAGAATTCCACAACCTTATATTGAGTTATAAAGTCAATTTTCTTTAAAATACACATTTAGCAATCGATATTGAGTTGCTGCAAATCATTAGTTTAACATATTTAAGTTAATTTACCTTCTTCACCTTACTGAAGTGGAAATATTGCCATAACGGCAGTGCATTTGGAAGAATTCCACAATCTTATATTAAGGTATAAAGTCGATTTTCTTGTATATACACATTTAGCAATCGATATTGAGTTGCTGCAAATCATTAGTTTAACATATTTAAGTTAATTTACCTTCTTTACCTTACTGAAGTGGAAATATTGCCATAACGGCAGTGCATTTGGAAGAATTCCACAATCTTATATTAAGGTATAAAGTCGATTTTCTTGTATATACACATTTAGCAATCGATATTGAGTTGCTTCAAATCATTAGTTTAACAAATTTAAGTTAATTTACCTTCTTCACCTTACTGAAGTGGAAATAAAGCCATAACGGCAGTGCATTTGGAAGAATTCCACAATCTTATATTGAGGTATAATTTCAGTTTTCTTATACATACACACTTGGGAATCGACATTGAGTTTCTTCAAATCATTAGCTAAACATATTTAAGTAATTTGCGTTATTCTTCTTACTGAAGTTGACGCAAAGCCATAACGGCAGAGCATTTGGAAGAATTCCACAACCTTATATTGTGTTATAAAGTCTTTTCTTTAAAATACACATTAGCAATCTACATTGAGTTGCTGTAAATCATTAATTTAACATATTTAAGTTAATTTACCTTCTCCATCATACTGAAGTGGACATATAGCCATAACGGCAGTTTATTTGGAAGAATTCCACAAACTTATATTGAGGTATAAAGTCAATTTTCTTAAATATACACATTTAGCAATCGATATTGAGTTGCTGTAAATCATTAGTTTAACATATTTCAGTTATTTAACCTTCTTCACCTTACTGAAGTGGACAAATAGCCATAACGGCAGTGCATTTGGAAGAATTCCACAATTTCATATTAAGGTATGAAGTCGATTTTCTTGTATATACACATTTAGCAATCGATATTGAGTTGCTGTAAATCATTAGTTTAACATATTTCAGTTATTTAACCTTCTTCACCTTACTGAAGTGGACATATAGCCATAACAGCAGTTTATTTGGAAGAATTCCTCAATCATATATTGAGGTATAAAGTCGATTTTCTTAAATATACACATTAAGCAATCGATATTGAGTTGCTGCAAATCATTAATTTAACATATTTTGGTTAATTTACCTTCTTCATCTTACTGAAGTGGACATATAGCCATAACGGCAGTTTGTTTGGAAGAATTCCTCAATCTTATATTGAGGTATAAAGTCGATTTTCTTAAATATACACATTTAGCAATCGATATTGAGTTGCTGCAAATCATTAGTTTAACATATTTAAGTTAATTTACCTTCTTCACTATACTGAAGCAGACATATAGCCATAATGGCAGTGCATTTGGAAGAATTCCACAATCTTATACTAAGGTATAAAGTCGATTTTCTTGTATATACACATTTAGCAATCGATATTGAGTTGCTATTAATCATTAGTTTAACATATTTCAGTTATTTAACCTTCTTCACCTTACTGAAGTGGACATATAGCCATAATGACAGAGAATTTGGAAGAATTCCACAATCTTATATTGAGGCATAAAGTCGATTTTGTTGTATATACACATTAAGCAATCGATATTGAGTTGCTGTAAATCATTTACTTCACTTATTTAAGTTAATTAACCTTCTTCACCTTACTGAAGTCGACACATAGCCATAACGGCAGTACATTTGGAAGAATTCCACATTCTTATATTAAGGTATAAAGTCGATTTTCTTGTATATAAACATTTAGCAATTGACATTGAGTTGCTGTAAATCATTAGTTTAACAAATTTCAGTTATTTAACCTTCTTCACCTTACTGAAGTGGACAAATAGCCATAACGGCAGTGCATTTGGAAGAATTCCACAATCTTATAATAAGATATAAAGTCAATTTTCTTGTATATATACATTTAGCAATCTATATTGAATTGCTGCAAATCATTAATTTAACATATTTAAGTTAATTTACCTTTTCCATCTTACTGAAGTGGACATATAGCTATAACGGCAGTTTATTGGGAAGAATTCCACAATCTTATATTACATAAGATATAAAGTCGATATTCTTGTATATTCACATTGAGCGATCGATATTGAGTTGCTATAAATCATTAGTTTAATATATTTCAGTTAATTAACCTTCTTCACCTGATTGAAGTGGACATATAGCCATAACGGCAGTGCATTTGGAAGAATTCCACAATCTTATATTGAGGTATAAAGTCAGTTTTCTTATACATACACACTTAGGAATCGACATTGAGTTGCTTCAAATCATTAGTTAAACATACTTAAGTAATTTACCTTCTTCTTCTTACTGAAGTTGACGCAAAGCCATAACGGCAGAGCATTTGGAAGAATTCCACAATCTTATATTGAGTTATAAAGTCAATTTTCTTAAATATACACATTTAGCAATCGATATTGAGTTGCTGCAAATCATAAATTTAACATATTTAAGTTAATTTAACTTCTTCATCTTACTGAAGTGGACATATAGCCATAACGACAGTGCATTTGGAAGAATTCCACAATCTCATACTAAGGTATAAAGTCAATTTTCTTGTATATACACATTTAGCGATCGATATTGTGTTGCTATAAATCACTTGTTTAACATATTTTAGTTAATTTATCTTCTTCATCTTACTGAAGTGGACATACAGCCATAACGGCAGTGCATTTAGAAGAATTCCACAATCATGTATTGAGGTATAAAGTCAAGTTTCTTAAATATACACATTTAGCAATGATATTGAGTTGCTTCAAATCATTTACTTCACTTATTTAAGTTAATTTACCTTCTTCACCTTACTGAAGCGGACATAAAGCCATAACGGCAGTGCATTTGGAAGAATTCCACAATCTTATATTGAGGTATAAAGTCAGTTTTCTTATACATACACACTTAGGAATCGACATTGAGTTGCTTCAAATCATTAGTTAAACATATCTAGGTAATTTACCTTCTTCTTCTTACTGAAGTTGACGCAAAGCCATAACGGCAGTTTATTTGGAAGAATTCCTCAATCTTATATTGAGGTATAAAGTCGATTTTCTTAAATATACACATTTAGCAATAGATATTGAGTTGCTGCAAATCATTAGTTTAACATATTTAAGTTAATTTACTTTCCTTACCTTACTGAAGCGGACATATAGCCATAATGGCAGTGCATTTGGAAGAATTCCACAATCTCATACTAAGGTATAAAGTCAATTTTCTTGTAAATACACATTTAGCGATCGATATTGTGTTGCTATAAATCACTAGTTTAACATATTTTAGTTAATTTATCTTCTTCATCTTACTGAAGTGGACATACAGCCATAACGGCAGTGCATTTAGAAGAATTCCACAATCATGTATTGAGGTATAAAGTCAAGTTTCTTAAATATACACATTTAGCAATGATATTGAGTTGCTTCAAATCATTTACTTCACTTATTTAAGTTAATTTACCTTCTTCACCTTACTGAAGCGGACATATAGCCATAATGGCAGTGCATTTGGAAGAATTCCACAATCTCATACTAAGGTATAAAGTCGATTTTCTTGTATATACACATTTAGCAATCGATATTGAGTTGCTGTTAATCATTAGTTTAACATATTTAAGTTGTTTAACCTTCTCTACCTTACTGAAGTGGACATATAGCCATAATGACAGAGAATTTGGAAGAATTCCACAATCTTATATTGAGGCATAAAGTCGATTTTGTTGTATATACACATTTAGCAATCGATATTGAGTTGCTGTAAATCATTTACTTCACTTATTTAAGTTAATTAACCTTCTTCACCTTACTGAAGTCGACATATAGCCATAACGGCAGTACATTTGGAAGAATTCCACATTCTTTTATTAAGGTATAAAGTCGATTTTCTTGTATATAAACATTTAGCAATCGACATTGAGTTGCTGTAAATCATTAGTTTAACAAATTTCAGTTATTTAACCTTCTTCGCCTTACTGAGGTGGACAAATAGCCATAACGGCAGTGCATTTGGAAGAATTCCACAATCTTATAATAAGATATAAAGTCAATTTTCTTGTATATATACATTTAGCAATCGATATTGAATTGCTGCAAATCATTAATTTAACATATTTAAGTTAATTAACCTTCTCCATCTTACTGAAGTGGACATATAGCCATAACGGCAGTTTATTTGGAAGAATTCCACAATCTTATATTAAGATGTAAAGTCGATTTTCTTGTATATTCACATTGAGCGATCGATATTGAGTTGCTATTAATCATTAGTTTAACATATTTCAGTTAATTAACCCTCTTCATCTTACTGAAGTGGACATATAGCCATAACGGTAGTGCAATTGGAAGAATTCTACAATCTTATATTAAGGTATAAAGTCGATTTTCTTGTATATACACATTTAGCAATCGATATTGAGTTGCTGCAAATCATTAGTTTAACATATTTAAGTTAATTTACCTTCTTCACCTTACTGAAGTGGAAATATTGCCATAACGGCAGAGCATTTGGAAGAATTCCACAATCTTATATTGAGTTATAAAGTCAATTTTCTTTAATATACACAATTAGCAATCGATATTGAGTTGCTGTAAATCGTTAATTTAACATATTTAAGTAATTTACCTTTTTTATCTTACTGAAGTTGACATAAAGCCATAACGGCAGAGCATTTGGAAGAATTCCACAATTTTATATTTAGATATAAAGTCGATTTTCTTGTATATACACATTTAGCAATCGAATTTGAGTGTCTGTAAATCATTAGTTTAACATATTTAAGTTAATTCACCTTCTTCATCTTACTGAAGTGAACATAAACCCATAACGGCAGTGCATTTGGAAAAAGTCCACAATCTTATATTGAGGTATAAAGTCAATTTTTTTGTATATACACATTTTGCAATCGATTTTGAGTTGCTGTAAATCATTAGTTTAACATATTTAAGTTAATTTACCTTCTTCATCTTACTGAAGTGGACATAAAGCCATAACGGCAGTGCATTTGGAAGAATTCCACAATCTTATATTGAGGTATAAAGTAAGTTTTCTTATACATACACACTTGGGAATCGACATTGAGTTGCTTCAAATTATTAGTTAAACATATTTAAGTAAGTTACGTTCTTCTTCTTACTGAAGCTGACGCAAAGCCATAACGGCAGAGCATTTGGAAGAATTCCACAATCTTATATTGAGTTATAAAGTCAATTTTCTTTAATATACACATTTAGCAATCGATATTGAGTTGCTGCAAATCGTTAATTTAACATATTTAACTAATTTACCTTTTTTATCTTACTGAAGTTGACATAAAGCCATAACAGCAGAGCATTTGGAAGAATTCCACAATTTTATATTTAGATATAAAGTCGATTTTCTTGTATATACACATTTAGCAATCGATTTTGAGTTGCTGTAAATCATTAGTTAAACATATTTAAGTAATTTACGTTCTTCTTCTTACTGAAGTTGACGCAAAGCCATAACGGCAGAGCATTTGGAAGAATTCCACAACCTTATATTGAGTTATAAAGTCAATTTTCTTTAAAATACACATTTAGCAATCGACATTGAGTTACTGTAAATCATTAATTTAACATATTTAATTTATTTTACCTTCTTCACCTTACTGAAGTGGACATATAGCCATAATGACAGAGAATTTGGAAGAATTCCACAATCTTATATTGAGGCATAAAGTCGATTTTGTTGTATATACACATTTAGCAATCGATATTGAGTTGCTGTAAATCATTTACTTCACTTATTTAAGTTAATTAACCTTCTTCACCTTACTGAAGTCGACATATAGCCATAATGACAGAGAATTTGGAAGAATTCCACATTCTTTTATTAAGGTATAAAGTCGATTTTCTTGTATATAAACATTTAGCAATCGACATTGAGTTGCTGTAAATCATTAGTTTAACAAATTTCAGTTATTTAACCTTCTTCACCTTACTGAGGTGGACATATAGCCATAACGGTAGTGCAATTGGAAGAATTCTACAATCTTATATTGAGGTATAAAGTCAGTTTTCTTATACATACACACTTTGGAATCGATATTGAGTTGCTTCAAATCATTAGTTAAACATATTTAAGTAATTTACGTTCTTCTTCTTACTGAAGCTGACGCAAAGCCATAACGGCAGAGCATTTGGAAGAATTCCACAACCTTATATTGTGTTATAAAGTCAATTTTCTTTAATATACACATTTAGCAATCGATATTGAGTTACTACAAATCACTAATTTAACATATTTAAGTAATTTACCTTTTTTATCCTACTGAAGTTGACACAAAGCCCTAACGGCAGAGCATTTGGAAGAATTCCACAATTTTATATTTAGATATAAAGTCGATTTTCTTGTATACACACATTTCGCGATCGATATTGAGTTGCTGCAAATCATTAGTTTAACATATTTAAGTTAATTTACCTTCTTTACCTTTCTGAAGTGGAAATATTGCCATAACGGCAGTGCATTTGGAAGAATTCCACAATCTTATATTAAGGTATAAAGTCGATTTTCTTGTATATACACATTTAGCAATCGATATTGAGTTGCTGCAAATCATTAGTTTAACATATTTAAGTTAATTTACCTTCTTTACCTTACTGAAGTGGAAATATTGCCATAACGGCAGTGCATTTGGAAGAATTCCACAATCTTATATTAAGGTATAAAGTCGATTTTCTTGTATATACACATTTAGCAATCGATATTGAGTTGCTTCAAATCATTAGTTTAACAAATTTAAGTTAATTTACCTTCTTCACCTTACTGAAGTGGAAATATAGCCATAACGGCAGTGCATTTGGAAGAATTCCACAATCTTATATTAAGGTATAAATTCAGTTTTCTTATACATACACACTTGGGAATCGACATTGAGTTGCTTCAAATCATTAGCTAAACATATTTAAGTAATTTACGTTCTTCTTCTTACTGAAGTTGACGCAAAGCCATAACGGCAGAGCATTTGGAAGAATTCCACAACCTTATATTGAGTTATAAAGTCAATTTTCTTTAAAATACACATTTAGCAATCGATATTGAGTTGCTGCAAATCATTAGTTTAACATATTTAAGTTAATTTACCTTCTTCACCTTACTGAAGTGGAAATATTGCCATAACGGCAGTGCATTTGGAAGAATTCCACAATCTTATATTAAGGTATAAAGTCGATTTTCTTGTATATACACATTTAGCAATCGACACTGAGTTGCTGTAAATCATTAGTTTAACATATTTCAGTTATTTAACCTTCTTCACCTTACTGAAGTGGACAAATAGCCATAACGGCAGTGCATTTGGAAGAATTCCACAATCTTATAATAAGATATAAAGTCGATTTTCTTGTATATACACATTTAGCAATCGACATTGAGTTGCTGTAAATCATTAGTTTAACTTATTTAAGTTAATTAACATTCTTCATCTTACTGAAGTTGACATAAAGCCATAATGGCAGTGCATTTGGAAAAATTCCACAATCTTTTATTTAGGTATAAAGTCAAGTTTCTTGTAGATATATATACATTTAGCAATCTATATTGAGTTGCCGCAAAGCATTAATTTAACATATTTAAGTTAATTTACCTTCTTCATCTTACTAAAGTTGACATAAAGCCATAATGGCAGTGCATTTGGAAGAATTCCACAATTTTATATTTAGGTATAAAGTCGATTTTCTTGTATATACACATTTAGCGATCGATATTGAGTTGCTGCAAATCATTAATTTAACATATTTAAGTTAATTTAACTTCTTCATCCTACTGAAGTGGACATATAGCCATAACGACAGTGCATTTGGAAGAATTCCACAATCTTATATTAAGGTATAAAGTCGATTTCTTGTACATACATATATACACATTTAAGAATCGATATTGAGTTGCTTCAAACCATTAATTTAACATATTTAAATTAATTATTCTTTCTCATCTTACTGAAGTGAACATAAACCCATAACGGCAGTGCATTTGGAAGAAGTCCACAATCTTATATTGAGGTATAAAGTCAATCTTTTTGTATATACACATTGTGCAATCGACGCTGAGTTGCTTCAAATCACTTACTTCACTTATTTAAGTTAATTAACATTCTTCATCTTACCGAGGTTGACATAAAGCCATAATGGCAGTGCATTTGGAAAACTTCCACAATCTTTTATTAAGGTATAAAGTCAAGTGTCTTGTATATATACATTTAGCAATCTATATTGAGTTGCCGCAAATCATTAATTTAACATATTTAAGTCAATTTACCTTCTTCATCTTACTAAAGTTGACATAAAGCCATAACGGCAGAGCATTTGGAAGAATTCCACAATTTTATATTTAGATATGAAGTCGATTTTCTTGTATATACACATTTAGCAATCGATTTTGAGTTGCTGTAAATCATTAGTTTAACATATTTAAGTTAATTTACCTTCTTCATCTTACTGAAGTGAACATAAACCCATAACGGCAGTGCATTTGGAAGAAGTCCACAATCTTATATTGAGGTATAAAGTCAATTTTTTTGTATATACACATTGTGCAATCGACGCTGAGTTGCTTCAAATCACTTACTTCACTTATTTAAGTTAATTAACATTCTTCATCTTACTGAAGTTGACATAAAGCCATAATGGCAGTGCATTTGGAAAAATTTCACAATCTTTTATTTAGGTATAAAGTCAAGTTTCTTGTACATATACATTAAGCAATCTATATTGAGTTGCCGCAAATCATTAATTTAACATATTTAAGTTAATTTACCTTTTTTATCTTACTGAAGTTGACATAAAGCCATAACGGCAGTACAATTTGAAGAATTCCACAATCTTATATTAAGGTATAAAGTCGATTTTTATACACATTTAGCAATCGACATTGAGTTGCTGTAAATCATTAATTTAACATATTTAAGTTAATTTACCTTCTTCATCTTACTGAAGTGAACATAAACCCATAACGGCAGTGCATTTGGAAGAAGTCCACAATCTTATATTGAGGTATAAAGTCAATTTTCTTAAATATACACATTTAGCAATCGATATTGAGTTGCTACAAATCATTAGTTTAACATATTTAAGTTAATTTACCTTCTTCACCTTACTGAAGTGGACATATAGCCATAATGACAGAGAATTTGGAAGAATTCCACAATCTTATATTGAGGTATAAAGTCGATTTTTTTGTATATACATATCTAGAAATCGACGCTGAGTTGCTTCAAATCATTTACTTCACGTATTTAAGTTAATTAACCTTCTTCACCTTACTGAAGTCGACATATAGCCATAACGGCAGTACATTTGGAAGAATTCCACAACCTTATATTAAGGTATAAAGTCGATTTTCTTGTATATACACATTTAGCAATCGACATTGAGTTGCTGTAAATAATTAGTTTAACAAATTTCAGTTATTTAACCTTCTTCACCTTACTGAAGTGGACAAATAGCCATAACGGCAGTGCATTTGGAAGAATTTCACAATCTTATAATAAGATATAAAGTCAATTTTCTTGTATATACACATTTAGCAATCGATATTAAGTTGCTGCAAATCATTAATTTAACATATTTAAGTTGATTAACCTTCTCCATCTTACTGAAGTGGACATATAGCCATAACAGCAGTTTATTTGGAAGAATTCCACAATCTTATATTAAGATATAAAATCGATTTTCTTGTATATTCACATTGAGCGATCGATATTGAGTTGCTATAAATCATTAGTTTAACATCTTTCCGTTAATTAACCTTCTTCATCTTACTGAAGTGGACATATAGCCATAACGGAAGTGCAATTGGAAGAATTCTACAATCTTATATTGAGGTATAAAGTCAGTATTCTTATACATACACACCTAGGAATCGACATTGAGTTGCTTCAAATCATTAGTTAAAGATATTTAAGTAATTTACCTTCTTCTTCTTACTGAAGTTGACGCAAAGCCATAACGGCAGAGCATTTGGAAGAATTCCACAATCTTATATTGAGTTATAAAGTCAATTTTCTTAAATATACACATTTAGCAATCGATATTGAGTTGCTGCAAATCATAAATTTAACATATTTAAGTTAATTTAACTTCTTCATCTTATTGAAGTGGACATATAGCCATAACGACAGTGCATTTGAAAGAATTCCACAATCTTATATTAAGGTATAAAGTCGATTTCTTGTACATACATATATGCACATTTAGCAATCGATATTGAGTTGCTGTAAATCATTTAATTCACTTATTTAAGTTTATAAACCTTCTTCATCTTGCTGAAGTGGACATAAAGCCATAATGGCAGTGCATTTCGAAGAAATTCACAATTTTATATTGAGGTATAAAGTAAATTTTCTTGTATATATACATTTAGCAATCGATATTGAGTTGCTGCAAATCATTAATTTAGCATATTTAGGTTAATTTACCATCTTCATCTTACTGAAGTGGACATATAGCCATAACGGCAGTGCATTTGGAAGAATTCCACAATCTTATATTGAGGTGTAAAGTCGATTTTCTTGTCTATACACATTTAGCAATCGATACTGAGTTTCTGTAAATCACTAGTTTAACATATTTCAGTTATTTAACCTTCTTCACCTTACTGAAGTGGACAAATAGCCATAACGGCAGTGCATTTGGAAGAATTCCACAAACTTATAATAAGATTTAAATCAATTTTCTTGTATATACACATTTAGCAATCGATATTGAGTTGCTGCAAATCATTAATTTAACATATTTAAGTTAATTTACCATATTCATCTTACTGAAGTGGACATATAGCCATAACGGGAGTGCATATGGAAGAATTCCACAATCTCATATTAAGGTATAAAGTCAATTTTCTTGTGCATACACATTTAGCAATCGATATTGAGTTGCTGTAAATCACTAGTTTAACATATTTCAGTTATTTAACCTTCTTCACCTTACTGAAGTGGACAAATAGCCATAACGGCAGAGCATTTGGAAGAATTCCACAATCTTATATTGAGTTATAAAGTCAATTTTCTTTAATATACACATTTAGCAATCGATATTGAGTTGCTGTAAATCGTTAATTTAACATATTTAAGTAATTTACCTTTTTTATCTTACTGAAGTTGACATAAAGCCATAACGGCAGAGCATTTGGAAGAATTCCACAATTTTATATTTAGTAATAAAGTCGATTTTCTTGTATATACACATTTAGCAATCGAATTTGAGTGTCTGTAAATCATTAGTTTAACATATTTAAGTTAATTCACCTTCTTCATCTTACTAAAGTGAACATAAAGCCATAACGGCAGTGCATTTGGAAAAAGTCCACAATCTTATATTGAGGTATAAAGTCAATTTTTTTGTATATACACATTTTGCAATCGATTTTGAGTTGCTGTAAATCATTAGTTTAACATATTTAAGTTAATTTACCTTCTTTATCTTACTGAAGTGGACATAAAGCCATAACGGCAGTGCATTTGGAAGAATTCCACAATCTTATATTGAGGTATAAAGTAAGTTTTCTTATACATACACACTTGGGAATCGACATTGAGTTGCTTCAAATCATTAGTTAAACATATTTAAGTAATTTACGTTCTTCTTCTTACTGAAGCTGACGCAAAGCCATAACGGCAGAGCATTTGGAAGAATTCCACAATCTTATATTGAGTTATAAAGTCAATTTTCTTTAATATACACATTAAGCAATCGATATTGAGTTGCTGCAAATCGTTAATTTAACATATTTAACTAATTTACCTTTTTTATCTTACTGAAGTTGACATAAAGCCATACCGGCAGAGCATTTGGAAGAATTCCACAATTTTATATTTAGATATAAAGTCGATTTTCTTGTATATACACATTTAGCAATCGATTTTGAGTTGCTGTAAATCATTAGTTTAACATATTTAAGTTAATTTACCTTCTTCATCTTACTAAAGTGAACATAAAGCCATAACGGCAGTGCATTTGGAAGAATTCCACAATCTTATATTGAGGTATAAAGTCAGTTTTCTTATACATACACACTTGGGAATCGACATTGAGTTGCTTCAAATCATTAGCTAAACATATTTAAGTAATTTACGTTCTTCTTCTTACTGAAGTTGACGCAAAGCCATAACGGCAGAGCATTTGGAAGAATTCCACAACCTTATATTGAGTTATAAAGTCAATTTTCTTTAAAATACACATTTAGCAATCGACATTGAGTTACTGTAAATCATTAATTTATAATATTTAAGTTAATTTACCTTCTTCACCTTACTGAAGTGGACATATAGCCATAATGACAGAGAATTTGGAAGAATTGCACAATCTTATATTGAGGCATAAAGTCGATTTTGTTGTATATACACATTTAGCAATCGATATTGAGTTGCTGTAAATCATTTACTTCACTTATTTAAGTTAATTAACCTTCTTCACCTTACTGAAGTCGACATATAGCCATAATGACAGAGAATTTGGAAGAATTCCACATTCTTTTATTAAGGTATAAAGTCGATTTTCTTGTATATAAACATTTAGCAATCGACATTGAGTTGCTGTAAATCATTAGTTTAACAAATTTCAGTTATTTAACCTTCTTCACCTTACTGAGGTGGACAAATAGCCATAACGGCAGTGCATTTGGAAGAATTCCACAATCTTATAATAAGATATAAAGTCAATTTTCTTGTATATATACATTTAGCAATCGATATTGAATTGCTGCAAATCATTAATTTAACATATTTAAGTTAATTAACCTTCTCCATCTTACTGAAGTGGACATATAGCCATAACGGCAGTTTATTTGGAAGAATTCCACAATCTTATATTAAGGTATAAAGTCGATTTTCTTGCATATTCACATTGAGCGATCGATATTGAGTTGCTATAAATCATTAGTTTAACATATTTCAGTTAATTAACC
>NW_024395176.1:0-40440 GCF_016617805.1 Bactrocera tryoni | reverse complement strand
GTGGTTCGCCGTTATCTTTTTCAACGGAAACCCTGTTGTATTGAGCGCTTGTGTCACTTGTGCTAGTGACTCGTATGCCTGTGGAAGATTGTGGCTTCCGGACAGAATGTCGTCTACATACGTTTGTGTTTTCAACACTTGTGTTGCCAGAGGAAATTCTGACTTTGTGTCTTCTGCCAGTTCGTGGAGTGTACGAATGGCGAGGTATGGGGCACAGTTTACGCCAAAGGTAACTGTTTTTAATTTAAAGTCGCGTAGTGGACTATTGGGAGATTTTGGGAAAATAATTCGCGGAAAATCTTGATCATCTTTATGTACGACTATTTGTCGATACATTTCCTCAACATCCCCATTGAAAACGTATTTGTATATACGCCAATTTAGTATGAGGAGCATTAAATCTGGCTGAAGCGTGGGTCCCGTAAATAAAATGTCATTTAGGGAATTCCCCGAACTTGATGATTTTGATGCATTAAAGACAACTCTTACCTTTGTGGTTTTTTTTGTCTGGCTTTATTACTGCATGATGTGGCAGGTAAAAAGAATTGTATTTACTTTTTATAATTTTTTCGCCAGGGCTGACTTCCTCCATGTGGTTTAAATGGAGGTATTCTTCTAAAACCCTATCGTATTCTGGTTTTAGCTCGCCTTTTTTAAGTAGGTTTTTTTCCATACTTAAAAACTGTTGGATGCAGAGGTACGAGAATGACCTAAGGCGAGTGTGTGGGGAAATTCTGGCCTTAGTGGTAGTCGTACGACGTACCGGCCATTATCTAATCGAGTAGTTGTGGATTTGTAAAAATCCTCACAATATCGATCTTCTGGGGTTGTGATTGATATGAGCTCCCAAAACTTCCTGAGTTGTGTATTGAGGTATTCGTTTGAGATTTCCTCAACTTGAGTTGTCATTGTTGTGACTGGTTCCGCAACTAGTCCGCTTAGGACCCATCCGAAAATGGTATTTTGCGCCAGAAGTGTTTTTGTAATTTTCTCAACACCTTCGAGAATAATTTGAGGTATAAGATCGCTGCCTAATAGAATATCTATTTGAGCGGGAGTGTTGCAGTTGGGGTCTGCTAACTTAAGGTGTGAAACCTTTTGCCAATGCTTGCTATTTATATGATAGCTTGGGAGCATGTTGGTTAATTGCGGTAAGACAATAGCTTCTGCTTGTATGCGCTTATCCGCTTTGGGGGAAAAGAGGGTAATGGGGCAGATTTTATTTGAGTTTTGAACAACTCTTCCGCCCATTCCCGTGATTTCAAAGTTGGCCAGTTTTGTTGGCAGTTGTAGCCTACTTTGTGCCCTTGACGCTATAAAAGATCGTTGAGATCCTTGGTCTATTAAGGCCCTAAGTTTAAAATGTTCTCCTCGGTGCTCGATGGAGACCACTGCTGTGGGTAATAATACACTGCTTTGGTTTTCGCTGTGTAGCGTCTGAGTTTTTAAAGCCTTTGAGCAGCATGGTGCTTCTTGGCAATTTTCTGAATTTTGTAAGTCGGGATTTGCTGTTGCAACTAATCCCGCAGCTCTTTTAACATTAGCGTTATTTTGAGCAAAGCTGGAAAAATTTGTAATGTGAAGCATTGAGTTATGTCGTTTATGGCAATAAACGCAATTAAATTTGCTTTCACAATCTTTGAGCGCATGCGCATGAGACAAACAATTGGTACAAAGTTTTTTGTTCTTACGAAATTGTTTCTTTCGTTAATGTTTAGTTTTTTAAATTTCTCGCAAGATTTCAGCCTGTGCCCTCCTTTACACAGTTCGCATGACGTATGTTTATTTTGTTCGGATGTGAACGCTTGTGTTTTGAAAAAACTACGATTTAAGTTGTTGTTGTTACTCGCTTGGGGCCTACTGAAGCTTCGATTTAGGTCATGTTGAACGTTTTTAGTTCTGACCATTTTTTTATCTACCCTTTCTGCAATTTCGTATTGGGTAGTTAAGAAATCGTTCATTTGTTGCCACGTTGCGCACTTTCTTCGTGATGAGAGCGATTGCTCCCACTAAAGTAACGATTTTTCTGGTAATGCGGATGTGCATATATTTACCAGAATGGGGTCCCAATTGTCTGTGGGAATATTCTGTGTCGCTAGAACCGACAAGCAATTAGAAACAGTGGATTGAAGTTTTATAAATTCTTCACTTGTTTCTTTTTGAATTTTTGGTAAATTCATCAATATTGTGACTTGTTTGTCTACTAATATCCTTTCGTTCTCGTAACGAGCTTTTAGGGCTTCCCAAGCATAATTGAAATTTTCGTCATTAAGAGCGAACTGTTTGACTAATACCCCTGCTTGACCTTTTGTTTTGTATCGGAGGTGATACAATTTTTGTGCATTAGATAATTTTGGGTGGTTTATGTAAACGGCTGTGAACATGTCCCGGAAGGACGGCCATTGTTCATAACCACCATGAAAAATTTCAGTGTCACTGGCGGGCACCTTGAGGTGGATGCCTGAACTCGCCTCTTGGCTTTGCACTTGTGGCAGCTCTACTCTCGGTTGTGGAGTAGGTGCAATTGCTTTAATTAATCTCAATTGATCGGAGATCATAGCTCTCGTTTCCTCGTACTGGTCTAAGCAGTGTTCATATTTGGAGTATGCTGAAGATTTGAAATTTTCAGGTAGGTCTGATTCGTCAGATTCTACAATTGCGTCATACGCAGCTTGGAGACGTGACCAGAAATTTCCCTGATTTTCTTTTTTGATTTCTAATACCGATTCAGAATTATCTTGAATCGGTGAAGTTGAAAATCGAGTGCAGTATCGAATTAGACTGTCACTCTCAGCAATAAATTTAGTATATGAAATATCTTTCAGCTTTTTTTGCTTTGTAGCACCTTGCTTTGAGCGTGTAGCATCAGCAGGTGTACATGGGCTCTTTTCTTGTGAAATCATTTTTTGTACTTTTAAATATTGTATTGATTTAGATTCCTTAGAATCTCCGTTCATTTAGATAATGTGATAAAATTGAAAATATGAGAAAAAAAAGTTCTCTCAGTGTACTTCTGATAGTAATAAGTACGCGTGAAATCTTTAAGATAAAAAGTTTTTTTTTTGTTTTTTTTTTTGTTGTATACGCAATGTATCAAATAACGAACACGTATTTCGTTTGCTTATGTATTTAGCTACTAGTTTGTTCTTGTTTTTATTTTTTTTATTTTATTTAAGGTTTCGTACTCGTTAGCAAATATTTGCGTATACGAGCGATAATGAAAAAGGAGAAAAAGGTTGATGACCTTTGTATATGAGTTTGCACAATATGTGCGTGTTTATGTGCATACGTAAGAAGCTAAAAATTTATTTTTTTTTGTTTTGTTTGCAATCCTGCTTGCTTGTGCTTTAACAAGAACAAGGGGTATTGCTGGACAGGTGCCGATTTGGTCTTTGAATATATGTAGGTATGTGTGTGTGAACACTTGAAAATGGCAACACGTATGTATTTGCTTTTTCTTTCTACCAACTCTTAAAATTTTTTGCTTTATTTTGACCGTAAAATTTTTTTTTTTTTTGTAATTAGCAAATTTTAAAATTTTTAGTAAATTAAAATTTCGCATTTACCGCTTTATTTTTTCGGAATTTTGTAAAATTTGTGAAATTTTAATTTAGTTTTGTACTCTATGTACGTTGTATATACCGGCATAGGCAAATTGTATGCCGTATGTATGTATATAATATTCGCCGTACGGATAACGCGGGAATAGAAATTCGTTGAAGTGCAGGTATGCACTTTTGGTTAATACGTAAAATTTTTGTTATGCTGTTTATACATACATGTGGGTGTATGTCGCATTAATTTTGTTTCTCACTTTGTTTCGGTATGTAATGTATGTACATATGAAAGTGGTGACTATTGGCATATACATATGTATGTTTGGTTTTGTTATTGTTCTTTTCTCTTTTTAAATTTCGTAATTGCCCTAGCTTACTTTTTGCGCAATCCTGCTTATACTGTTGAGTATAAGGGGTATTGCCGGAAAATGTTGTCAAGTGAATACTTGAAATTTTTTTTTTTGATTTTTAATGTTGTGTGTTTAGATACACAAATGTAAGCATAAGTAGGCCTTTTATCAGATATGTATATGCCAGTATATATACAATTATATATATATATATATATATATATATTATACCATATACTGTTCATACATATATTTGGATGTACATATGTAATGTACCAAACTGTTTTCGGTTTCCCGGAAACAACCGTAAGTTCGGACAGTTTGGTAGCAACCGTTCTATTAAAATTTACAGGATCGTATACAGTTTTTATATCGGGTGATTTTTTAAGAGCTTGATAACTTTTTTTTAAAAAAAAACGCATAAAATTTGCAAAATCTCATCGGTTCTTTATTTGAAACGTTAGATTGGTTCATGACACTTACTTTTTGAAGATAATTTCATTTAAATGTTGACCGCGGCTGCGTCTTAGGTGGTCCATTCGGAAAGTCCAATTTTGGGCAACTTTTTCGAGCATTTCAGCCGGAATAGCCCGAATTTCTTCGGAAATGTTGTCTTCCAAAGCTGGAATAGTTGCTGGCTTATTTCTGTAGACTTTAGACTTGACGTAGCCCCACAAAAAATAGTCTAAGGCGTTAAATCGCATGATCTTGGTGGCCAACTTACGGGTCCATTTCTTGAGATGAATTGTTCTCCGAAGTTTTCCCTCAAAATGGCCATAGAATCGCGAGCTGTGTGGCATGTAGCGCCATCTTGTTGAAACCACATGTCAACCAAGTTCAGTTCTTCCATTTTTGGCAACAAAAAGTTTGTTAGCATCGAACGATAGCGATCGCCATTCACCGTAACGTTGCGTCCAGCAGCATCTTTGAAAAAATACGGTCCAATGATTCCACCAGCGTACAAACCACACCAAACAGTGCATTTTTCAGGATGCATGGGCAGTTCTTGAACGGCTTCTGGTTGCTCTTCACCCCAAATGCGGCAATTTTGCTTATTTACGTAGCCATTCAACCAGAAATGAGCCTCATCGCTGAACAAAATTTGTCGATAAAAAAGCGGATTTTCTGCCAACTTTTCTAGGGCCCATTCACTGAAAATTCGACGTTGTGGCAGATCGTTCGGCTTCAGTTCTTGCACAAACTGTATTTTATACGGTTTTACACCAAGATCTTTGCGTAAAATCTTCCATGTGGTCGAATAACACAAACCCAATTGCTGCGAACGGCGACGAATCGACATTTCACGGTCTTCAGCCACACTCTCAGAAACAGACGCAATATTCTCTTCTGTACACACTGTACGCATTCGTGTGGTTGGTTTAATGTCCAATAAAGTAAACTGAGTGCGAAACGTGGTCACAATCGCATTAATTGTTTGCTCACTTGGTCGATTATGTAGACTATAAATCGGACGTAAAGCGCGAAACACATTTCGAACCGAACACTGATTTTGGTAATAAAATTCAATGATTTGAAAGCGTTGCTCGTTAGTAAGTCTATTCATGATGAAATGTCAAAGCATACTGAGCATCTTTCTCTTTGACACCATGTCTGAAATCCCACGTGATCTGTCAAATACTAATGCATGAAAATCCTAACCTCAAAAAAATCACCCGATAGAGATCAACTGTAACTTTTAACATACATATATGCAAATATGTACAAATGGTTTAAAATAATAAATGGAGTAGATACACTCACTTTGTGCCGCTTCAAGGGAGTTTGAGGGCTTTATATACGGTTTTGAATGGGGAAGTGGGGGTAGTTTGCCACTGCGTCCAATCTGCTTCGTTGTCCGTTTCCTTTCCTGTATGGTGTTCCTTGTTCCGTTGTTGGTAATTTCCCTTTGTTGGTTGGCTTTCCTTTGATGGGTTTAAGTTTTTATTATTTTTAATGTAATTTAATTATTATTATTATTTTATTTATTTTTTTTTTTTCGTGCTTTTAATGTTTTTTTTTTCACGTTTATGAATGTTTAATTTTCACCAAGACTATATTTTAGTCATTTATGTTAAGCTTCGCGCCCGTGTGGATTTTTTTGTTAAATAATATTTCGCGCCCGCGTTTTGATATTATTATTATTATTATAACATTTTTTTTTTCTTTTTGGTTTTAAACACTGTATTGTATGTACATGTATTTATATGTTGCTGTTTTTTTTTTTTTATAACTGCACACACGGAGTTAAGTTTTGTTATTATTGTATTAATTTTTTATTTTGTTACCCCAGCACGGAACCGCTTGGTGTCCGTTTTTCAAACTGTTTTTTTTTTTATATATATATGTATGTATGCATATGTATACCGCACCTTTTTTGTTTTTTGATACATATTTTTTTTCGAAAATTTTTTTTTTTTCTTTATATGTATATATGTATCTGCCACCGCACCTTTTTGTTAGATTTATTTTTATATATATATTTTTTTTTTGTATATGTAAACGTATGTGTATATGTCACCGCACCTTTTATTATTTGTATTTTTGAATATTTCACTTTATATTTTTGCCGCTTCAATCAGTTTTTTTTTTCCTTCCAATAGTGCCTTTCTTAGCGGCTCGAAGGACCAATGTTTAATTAGCTGCGCACTTCAGCTTTATCTTTGAGCACACTTACCACTTTCACTTTCTTATGTAAAAACACTCGGTTAGGCTATAAGGGTAATTTTGTATGGATTTAATTTATCCTTTTAATCCCTGTACAAAATCTCAACAAATTAGAGTAAGGTTATTTATTACAAATAATATGGATCGATTTTCAAATTAAAAAGAGTGTGCGGAACTATACTGATCGAGGCGCGAGGTCAAGCGGCGATACGTATGCTTCGTTCGTAGATCAAAACGAGACTGGAGAAAAAGTTTTTAGTTGACCCTTTTCACCCGTGTGGTATGTGTTTGCGTGTGTGGATGTCCTCTTGCGTGTGGGTAGTGTTGATGTGTGGGTTCTGTGGAATGTAGGTTCTGGGTGTGTGGTGTATTGGTGGTGGTGGTGTATTCATGTAGTGGCATTAGGGGGGGGCGGCTTATCTCATTTAGTCACATAATTTCAAAAAATTGAACACCAATAATGCCAGCTTCCAACAATATTTTCTTGAAATCGCTAACGAATACAAGTGTAAAAAATTTTCGGCTACTTATACTGATGGCTCCAAAGCAACAAATACAGCTTTCGCAGTTACAACATCCAATGGGACAATCATTACCGGCGGAATTCTTCCTTCTCATTCATCTGTTTTCACTGCCGAGGCTTTTGCCATCCACAAAGCTTTAGAATATACCACCCGACAAAAAGAGAAGTTCATAATCTGCTCTGACAGCTTTTCTTGTCTAAATGCAATCCGTAATATACGCAATAACTCTACAATTATATCAAAAATTCGAGACATATGCATCAAAAACAAACGAAAAATAGCTTTGCTCTGGGTACCAGGCCACGTCGGTATTGCTGGGAACGAGCATGCAGACAATGCCGCAAAGTACTTTGAGTCAGCACCGACTCTTCTCCATGAGTTACATGACGAAAATGATCTTAGAAAACTGTTACAAAAGCATGTACAGGAAAGGAGACGCGCGGACTGGAGAAATTTCCAACACCCGTATAAAAACTGCAACCCACTTCGAAATAAAATTTACTACCCTAGCAATATATTTCGACTGCAAGCAACCGCATTTACACGTTTAAGAATCGGCCATACAAAAATCACACATCAGCACCTACTCACCGGAAATCCTAAGTCATCTTGCCCCTTCTGCTCCAACACACTATCCGTGGATCACATCTTACGCACCTGTCCAGCTTTAGAGAGTATTGGGCATAAACACTTTATTTCTGCTCAATATCAAACACTGTTAAAAACACCATATTTTGAAAATATTACATGTATTTATAATTTTCTAGTGGAATGTAGCATACATAATATGATATAAGATAGATTTGTTATAATATCGGAGTCGATGGCCAAAGCTGCTCGCACTCCTCCTTATCATTAGGTTTAATAGCCTGTATATTTTTCCTAATAAATGTAATAGTAAATATGTTGCCCGGTGAAGAAAGGGTATATTATAACGTGGATACTGTTGTTTCTGAAGATCCTCAAGAGCATGTCGGATTCCCTACAGAATTTCTAAACTCCCTTAATTTCAGTGGATTAGCGCCTCATGAGTTAGGGCTTAAGGTTTGGAACAGTTGTGATGTTAATCCGCAATCTTAATACATATGAAGGGTTGGTCAATGGGACTAGCTTGATAGTAAAAGCACTACATTGTAATTGTTTGGAGGTCGAAATTTTAACCGGTGAATCACAAGGGAAACAAATTTTATTGCCCCGTATAAATTTACAGCCCAGCGAATCAACACTTCCTTTTATTTTAAAGCGTCGCCAATTTCCAATAATTGTAGCATTCACAATAACAATAAACAAATCTCAAGGGCAGACTCTAGCAAGAGTTGGTGTTTTCCTCAAGGAGGATTGTTTTACGCACGGCCAGCTGTATGTCGCATTGAGTCGAGAACGATCTTCTCAAGATATCAAAGTTAAGACTTACGATCAATATAAAACCACTACGAATGTAGTTTTCCATGAAGTAATTGAATAAATTGAGTTTTTATAAAATTTTTTTTTTTACTTTTTTCAGTCCCCCGATTATTGGGGGTTAACTTTAATATGTGAAGCTAATGATTTAAAGCAACTTGACATGGATTTCTAAATGTGTACATGCCGGATTATCGGTTTTACACCTAAATGTAAAATTGTGGAATTTTTCCAAATGCACTGTCGTTTTTGCTTTATGCTTACTTCTGTAAGATGACGAAGGTTAATTAACTTTAATATGTTAAGCTAATGATTTGAAGCAACTTGATATGAATTTCTAAATGTATACATGCAGGAAAATCGGTTTTATAACTAAATGTAAAACTGTGGAATTTTTCCAAATGCATTGCCGTTTTTCTTTATGCGAACTTCTGTAAGATGACGAAGGTTAGTTAACTTCAATATGTTAAGCTTATGATTTGAAGCAACTTGATATAGATTTTTAAATGTTTAAATGCAGGAAAATCGGTTTTATACCTAACTGTAAAATTTTGGAATTTTTCCAAATGCACTGTCGTTATGGCTTAATGCCAACTTTAGTAAGATGAAGAAAGTTAATTAACTTTCATATGTGAAGCTAATGATTTGAAGCAACTTGATATGGATTTCTAAATGTGTACATGCCAGAAAATCGGTTTTATAAATAAATGTAAACTTGTGGAATTTTTCCAAATGCACTGCCGTTATGGCTTTATGACAACTTTAGTAAGATGAATAAAGTTAATTAACTTTAATATGTGAATTTAATAATGTGAAGCAACTTGATATGGATTTCTAAATATGTGCATGCAAGAAAGTCGGTTTTATACCTAAATGTAAAATTATGAAAGTTTTTCCAAATGCACTGCCGTTTTGGCTTTATGCCAACTTGAGTAAGATGGTAAGGGTTAATTAACTTTAATATGTTAACTTAATGATTTAAGGCAACGTAATATGGATTTCTAAATGTGTACATGCCAGAAAACCGGTTTTATACTAAATGTAAAATTGTGGAATTTTTCCAAATGCTCTGCCGTTATGGCTCTATGCGAACTTCAGTAAGATGAGGAAGGTTAATTAACTTTAAAATGTTAAGCTTATGATTTGAAGCAAATTGTTATGGATTTCTAAATGCGTACAAGCAAGAAAGTCGGTTTTATACCTAAATGTAAAATTATTAAATTTTCCCAAATTCACTGCCGTTTTGGCTTTATGCCAACTTCTGTAAGATGAAGAAAGTTACTTAACTTTAATATGTGCATTTAATAATTTGAAGTAACTTAATATGGATTTCTAAATTCGTACATTCAAGAGAGTCGATTTTATACTTAAATGAAAAATTGTGGAAATTTTCCAAACGCAATGCCGTTTTGGCTTTATGCCAACTTCTCTAAGATGACGAAGGTAAATTAACATGAATATGTGACGTTAATGATTTGAATCAACTCTATATGGATTATTTAATGTTTAAATGCAGGAAAATCGGTTTTATACCTAAATGTAAAATTGTGGAATTTTTCCAAATGCTCTGCCGTTTATGCTTTATGCGAACTTCAGTAAGATGAGGAAGGTTAATTAACTTCAAAATGTTAAGCTTATGATTTGAAGAAAATTTTTATGGATTTCTAAATGCGTACATGCAAGAAAGTCGGTTTTATACCTAAATGTAAAATTATTAATTTTTCCCAAATTCACTGCCGTTTTGGCTTTATGCCAACTTCTGTAAGATGAAGAAAGTTACTTAACTTTAATATGTGAATTTAATAATTTGAAGTAACTTAATATGGATTTCTAAATTCGTACATTCAAGAAAGTCGATTTTATACCAAAATGAAAAATTGTGGAATTTTTCCAATTGCACTGCCGTTTTGGCTTTATGCCAACATCTCTAAGATGATAAATTAACATGAATATGTGACGTTAATGATTTGAATCAACTCGGTATGGATTGCTAAATGTTTAAATGCAGGAAAATCGGTTTTATACCTAAATGTAATATTGTGAAATTTTTCCAAATGCTCTGCCGTTATGGCTCTATGCCAACTTTAGTAAGATTAGGAAAGCTAATTAACTTTAATATTTGAAGATAATAATTTGAAAATACTTGATGTGGATTTCTAAATGTGTACATGCAAAAAAATCGGTTTTATATCTAAATGTAAAATTGTGGAAATTTTCCAAATGCACTGCCGTTATGGTCTTATGTCAACTTGAGTAAGATTGTGAGGGTTAATTAATTAACTTTAACATGTGAAGCTAATGATTTGAAGTAACTTCATATTAATTTCTAAATGTGTTCATGTAAGAAAGTCGGTTTTATACTTAAATGTAAAATTGTGGAATTTTTCAAATGCACTGCTGTTTTGGTTTTGATGCAAACTTCTGTAAGACGACGAATGTTAATTAACTTTAATATGTGAAGCTAATGATTTGAATCAACTCGATATGGATTGGTAAATGTTTAAATGCAGGAAAATCGGTTTTATACCTAAATGTAAAATTGTGGAATTTTTCCAAATGCTCTGCCGTTATGGCTCTATGCCAACTTTAGTAAGATGGAGAAAGTTAATTAACTTCAATATTTGAAGGTAATGATTTGAAGCAACTTGATATGGATTTCTAAATGTCTACATGCCAGAAAATCGGTTTTATACCTAAATGTAAAATTATGGAATTTTTCAAAATGCACTGCCGTTTTGGGCTTATGCCAACTTCTTTAAGATGAAGAAAGTTAATTAACTTTAATTTCTGAATTTAATAATTTGAAACAACTTGATATGGATTTCTAAATGTAAACATGCCAGAAATTCGCTTTTATACCTAAATGAAAAATTGTGGAATTTTTCCAAATGCACTGCCGTTTTTCCTTTATGCGAACTTCTGTAAGATGACGAAGGTTAATTAATTTTAATATGTTAAGCTAATGATTTTAAGCAACTTGATATGGATTTCTAAATGTGTACATTAAAGAAAATCGGTTTTATACCTAAATGTAAAATTGTGGAATTTTTCAAATGCACTACTGTTATTTCTTTATGCCAACTTCTGTAAGATGAAGAAAGTTAATTAACTTTAATATGTGAATTTATTAATTTGAAACAACTTGATATGGATTTCTAAATGTTTACATGCACGAAAATCGATTTTATACCTAAATGTATTATTGTGGAATTTTTCCAAATGCACTGCCGTTTTTGCTTTATGCGAACTTCTGTAAGATGACGAAGGTTAATTAATTTTAATATGTTAAGCTAATGATTTAAGCAACTTGATATGGATTTCTAAATGTGTACATTCAAGAAAATCGGTTTTATACCTAAATGTAAAATTGTGGAATTTTTCCAAATGCACTGCCGTTTTGGCTTTATGCCAACTTCTGTAAAATGACGAAGGTTAATTATCTTGAATATGTCACGTTAATGATTTGAATCAACTCGATATAGATTGCTAAATGTTTAAATGCAGGAAAATCCGTTTTATACCTAAATGTAAAATTTTGGAATTTTTCCAAATGCACTACTGTTTTGGCTTTATGCCAACTTTACTAAGATGAAGAAAGTTAATTAACTTTAATATGTGAATTTAATAATTTGAAAAAACTTGATATGGATTTCTAAATATTTACATGCACGAAAATCGATTTTATACCTAAATGTATTATTGTGGAATTTTTCCAAATGCACTGCCGTTTTTCCTTTATACGAACTTCTGTAAGATGAAGAAAGTTAATTAACTTTAATATGTGAATTTAATAATTTGAAAAAACTTGATATGGATTTCTAAATATTTGCATGCACGAAAATCGATTTTATACCTAAATATATTATTGTGGAATTTTTCCAAATGCACTGCCGTTTTTGCTTTATACCAACTTCTGTAAGATGACGAAGGTTAATTAATTTTAATATGTTAAGCTAATGATTTAAGCAACTTGATGTGGATTTCTAAATGTGTACATTCAAGAAAATCGGTTTTATACCTAAATGTAAAATTGTGGAATTTTTGCAAATGCACTGCCGTTTTAGCTTTATGCCAACCACTGTAAGATGACGAAGGTAAATTATCTTGAATATGTCACGTTAATGATTTGAATCAACTCGATATGGATTGATAAATGTTTAAATGTAGGAAAATCCGTTTTATACCTAAATGTAAAATTGTGGAATTTTTCCACATGCACTACTGTTATGGCTTTATGCCAACTTTACTAAGATGAAGAAAGTTAATTAACTTGAATATGTGACTTTTATGGCTTGAATAAACTCGATATGGATTGCTAAATATTTACATGCAGGAAAATCGGTTTTTTACCCAAAGGTAAAGTTCTGTAATTTTTCCCAATGCACTGTTGTTTTGGCTTTATGCCAACTTGAGTAAGATGACGAAGGTTAATTATCTTGAATATGTGAATTTAATAATTTGAAGTAACTTGATATGGATTTCTAAATGTGTACATGCCGAAAATTGGTTTTATACCTAAATATAAAATTATGGAATTTTTCAAAATGCACTGCCGTTTTGGTTTTATGCCAACTTCTGTAAGATGAAGAAAGTTAATTAACTTTAATATACGAATTTAATAATTTGAAACAACTTGATATGGATTTCTAAATGTTTACATGCATGAAAATCGATTTAATACCTAAATGTATTATTGTGGGATTTTTCCAAATGCACTGCCGTTATGGCTTTATGCCAACTTTAGTAAGATGAAGAAAGTTAATTTACTTTAATATGTGAATTTAATAATTTGAAACAACTTGATATGGATTTCTAAATGTGAACATGCCGGATTATCGGTTTTTTACCTAAATGTAAAATTATGGAAATTTTTCCATAAGCACTGCCGTTTTGCTTTATGCCAACTGGAGTAAGATGGGGAGGGTTAATTAACTTTATTATGTTAAGTTAATGATTTAAGGCAACTTGATGTCGATTTCTAAATGTTTACATGCAAGAAAATCGATTTTATACCAAAATGTGAAATTGTGGAAATTTTCTAAATTCACTGCCGTTTTTGCTTTATGCGAACTTCTGTAAGATGACGAAAATTAATTAACTTTAATATGTTAAGCTTATGATTTGAAGCAGCTTGATATGGATTGCTAAATGTTTAGATGCAGGAAAATCGGTTTTGTACCTAAATGTAAAATTGTGGAATTTTTCCAAATGCACTACCGTTTTGGATTTATGCCAACTTCTGTAAGATGACGAAGGTCAATTATCTTGAATATGTCACGTTAATGATTTGAATCAACTCGATATGGATTGCTAAATGTTTAAATGTAGGAAAATCCGTTTTATACCTAAATGTAAAATTGTGGAATTTTTCCAAATGCTCTGCCGTTATGGCTTTATGCCAACTTCTGTAAGATGAAGAAAGTTAATTAACTTTAATATGTGAATTTAATAATTTGAAAAAACTTGATATGGATTTCTAAATATTTACATGCACGAAAATCGATTTTATACCTAAATGTATTATTGTGGAATTTTTCCAAATGCACTGCCGTTTTTCCTTTATACGAACTTCTGTAAGATGAAGAAAGTTAATTAACTTTAATATGTGAATTTAATAATTTGAAAAAACTTGATATGGATTTCTAAAAGTGTACATGCCAGAATATCGTTTTTATACCTAAAGGTAAAATTGTGGAATTTTTCCAAATGCACTGCCGTTTTGGCTTTATGCCAACTTCAGTGAAAAGAAGAAGAATAATTAACTTTAATATGTGACGTTAATGATTTGAATCAACTCGATATGGATTGCTAAATGTTTAAATGTAGGAAAATCCGTTTTATACCTAAATGTAAAATTGCGGAATTTTTCCAAATGCACTACTGTTATGGCTTTATGCCAACTTTACTAAGATGAAGAAAGTTAATTAACTTGAATATGTGACTTTTATGGCTTGAATAAACTCGATATGGATTGCTAAATATTTAAATGCAGGAAAATCAGTTTTTTACCCAAAGGTAAAGTTCTGTAATTTTTCCCAATGCACTGTCGTTTTGGCGTTATGCCAACTTGAGTAAGATGACGAAGGTTAATTATCTTGAATATGTGAATTTAATAATTTGAAGTAACTTGATATGGATTTCTAAATGTGTACATGCCAGAAAATCGGTTTTATACCTAAATGTAAAATTATGGAATTTTTCAAAATGCACTGCCGTTTTGGCTTCATGCCAACTTCTGTAAGATGAAGAAAGTTAGATAACTTTAATATGTGAATTTAATAATTTGAAACAACTTGATATGTATTTCTAAATGTTTACATGCAAGAAAATCGATTTTATACCTAAATGTATTATTGTGGGATTTTTCCAAATGCACTGCCGCTTTTGCTTTATGCGAACTTCTGTAAGATGACGAAGGTTAATTAACATGAATATGTGACGTTAATGATTTGAATCAACTCGATATGGATTGTTTAATGTTTAAATGCAGGAAAATCGGTTTTATACCTATATGTAAAATTGTGGAATTTTTCCAAATGCTCTGCCGGTATGGCTTTATGCCAACTTTAGTAAGAGGAAATCAGTTAGTTAACTTTAATTATTGGAGCTAATGATTTGAAGCAACTTGATATGGATTTCTAAATGTGTACATGCCACAAAATCGGTTTTAAACCTAAATGTAAAATTGTGGAATTTTTCCAAATGCACTGCCGTTTTGGCTTTGTTGCAAACTTCTGTAAGATGACGAATGTTAATTAACTTTAATATGTGAAGCTAATGATTTGAATCAACTCGATATGGATCGGTAAATGATTAAATGCAGGAAAATCGGTTCTATACCTAAATGTAAAATTGTGGAATTTTTCCAAATGCTCTGCCGTTATGGCTTTATGCCAACTTTAGTAAGATGAAGAAGAATAATTAACTTTAATATGTGAATTTAATAATTTGAAACAACTTGATATGGATTTCTAAAAGTGTACATGCCAGAAAATCGGTTTTATACCTAAATGTAAAATTGTGGAATTTTTCCAAATGCACTACCGTTTTGGCTTTATGCCAACTTCTGTAAGATGAAGAACGTTAATTAACTTTAATATGTGAATTTAATAAATTGAAATAATTTGATATGGATTTCTAAATGTGTGCATGCAAGAAAGTCGGTTTTATACCTAAATGTAAAATTATGGAATTTTTCCAAATGCACTGCCGTTTTGGCTTTATGCCAACTTCGTTAAGATGAAGAAAGTTAATTAACTTTAATATGTGAATTTAATAATTTGAAGTAACTTAATATGGATTTCTAAATATGTGCATGCACGAAAGTCGGTTTTATACCTAAATGTAAAATTGTGTAATTTTTCCAAACGCACTACTGGTATGGCTTTATGCCAACTTTAGTAAGAGGAAATCAGTTAGTTAACTTTAATTAGTAGAGCTAATGATTTGAAGCAACTTGATATGGATTTCTAAACGTTTACATGCAAGACAATCAATTTTATACCTAAATGTATTATTGTGGAATTTTTCCAAATGCACTGCCGTTTTTGCTTTATGCGAACTTCTGTTAGATGACGAAGGTTAATTAATTTTAATATGTTAAGCTAATGATTTTAAGCAACTTAATATGGATTTCTAAATGTTTAAATGCAGGAAAATCGTTTTTATACCTAAATGTAAAATTGTGGAATTTTTCCAAATGCACTGCCGTTTTGGCTTTATTGCAAACTGCTGTAAGATGCCGAATGTTAATTAACTTTAATATGTGAAGCTAATGATTTGAATGAACTCGATATGGATTGGTAAATGCTTAAATGCAGGAAAATCGGTTTTATATATAAATGTAAAATTATGGAATTTTTCCAAATGCACTACCGTTTTGGCTTTATGCCAACTTCTGTAAGATGAAGAACGTTAATTAACTTAAATATGTGAATTTAATAAATTGAAATAATTTGATATGGATTTCTAAATGTGTGCATGCAAGAAAGTCGGTTTTATACCTAAATGTAAAATTCTGGAATTTTCCAAACGCACTGCCGTTTTGGCTTTATGCCAACATCAGTAAGATGGAGTAGATTAATTAACTTTAATATGTGAAGCTAATGATTTGAAGCAACTTGATATGGATTTCTAAATTTGTGCATGGCAGAAAATCGGTTTTATACCTAAATGTAAAATTATGGAATTTTTCCAAATGCACTGCCGTTTTGGCTTTATGCCAACTTCTGTAAGATGAAAGAAGTTAATTAACTTTAATATGAGAATTTAATAATTTGAAATAACTTGATAAGGATTTCTAAATGTGTGCATGCAAGAAAGTCGGTTTTATAACTAAATGTAAAATTATGGTTTGTTTCCAAATGCACTGCCTTTATGGTCATGTGTCAACTTGAGTAAGATGGTGAGGGTTAATTTATTATTTCTAATATGTTAAGCTAATGATTTGAAGAAACTTGATATGGATTTCTAAATGTGAAAATGCAAGAAAGTCGGTTTTATACCTAAATGTAAAATTATGGAATTTTCCAACTGCTCTGCCGTTATGGCTTTATGCCAACTTTAGTAAGATGAAGAAAGTTAATTAACTTTAATATTTGAAGATAAAAATCTGAAGCAACTTGATATGGATTTCTAAATGTAAACATGCCAGAAAATCGGTTTTATAAGTAAACGTAAAATTTCGGAATTTTTCCAAATGCCCGTAATGGCTTTATGCCAACTTTAGAAAGATGAAGAAAGTTAATTAACTTTAATATGTGAAGCTGCCGTTTTGGCTTTATGCGAACTCCTGAAAGATGACGAAGGTTAATTAACTTGAATATGTGACGTTAATGATTTGAATCAACTCGATATGGATTGCTTATTGTTTAAATGCAGGAAAATCGGTTTTATACCTAAATGTAAAATTGTGGAATTTTTCCAAATGCACAGCCGTTTTTGCTTTATGCGAACTTCAGTAAGATCAGGAAGGTTAATTAACTTTAAAATGTTAAGCTTATGATTTGAAGCAAATTGAAATGGATTTCTAAATGTGTACATGCAAGAAAGTCGGTTTTATACCTAAATGTAAAATTATTACATTTTTCCAAATGCACTGCCGTTTTGGCTTTATGCCAACTTCTGTTAGATGAAGAAAGTTAATTAACTTAAATATGCGCATTTAATAATTTGAAGTAACTTAATATGGATTTCTAAATTCGTACTTTCAAGAGAGTCGATTTTATACCTAAATGAAAAATTGTGGAATTTTTCCAAATGCACTGCCGTTTTGGCTTTATGCCAACTTCTGTAAGATGACGAAGGTAAATGAACTTGAATATGTGACATTAATGATTTGAATCAACTCGGTATGGATGGCTAAATGTTTAAATGCAGGAAAATCGGTTTTATACCTAAATGCAATATTGTGGAATTTTTCCAAAGGCTCTGCCGTTATGGCCTTATGCAAACTTTGGTAAGATGAAGAAAGTTAATTAACTTTAATATGTGAATTTAATAATTTGAAACAACTTGATGTGGATTTCTAAATGTGTACATGCAAGAAAGTCGGTTTTATATCTAAATGTAAAATTACGGAATTTTTCCAAATGCACTGCTTTTATGGTCTTATGTCAACTTGAGTAAGATGGTGGGGGTTAATTTATTAACTTTAATATGTGAAGCTAATGATTTGAAGTAACTTGATATTAATTTCTTAATGTGTTCATGTAAGAAAGTCGGTTTTTTACCTAAATGTAAAATTGTGGAATTTTTCCAAATGCACTGCCGTTTTGGCTTTATGCCAACTTCTGTAAGATGACGAAGGTAAATGAACTTGAATATGTGAAATTAATGATTTGAATCAACTCGATATGGATTGGTAAATGTTTAAATGCAGGAAAATCGGTTTTATACCTAAATGTAAAATTGTGAAATTTTTCCAAATGCTCTGCCGTTATGGCTTTATGCCAACTTTAGTAAGATGAAGAAAGTTAATTAACTTTAATATGTGAATTTAATAATTTGAAACAACTTGATATGGATTTCTAAATGTGTAAATGCCAGAAAGCCGGCTTTAAACCTAAATGTAAAATTCTGGAATTTTCCAAACGCACTGCCGTTTTGGCTTTATGCCAACATCAGTAAGATGATGTAGATTAATTAACTTTAATATGTGAAGCTAATGATTTGAAGCAACTTGATAAGGATTTCTAAATATGTACATGGCAGAAAATTGGTTTTATACCTAAATGTAAAATTATGGAATTTTTCCAAATGCACTGCCGTTTTGGCTTTATGCCAACATCTGTAAGATGAAGAAAGTTAATTAACTTTAATATGTGAATTTAATAATTTGAAATAACTTGATATGGATTTCTAAATGTGTGATTGCAAGAAAGTCGGTTTTATACCTAAATGTAAAATTATGGTTTTTTTCCAAATGCACTGCCTTTATGGTAATGTGTCAACTTGAGTAAGATGGTGAGAGTTAATTTATTAAATTTAATATGTTAAGCTAATTATTTGAAGCAACTTGATATGGATTTCTAAATGTGAAAATGCAAGAAAGTCGGTTTTATACCTAAATGTAAAATTCTGGAATTTTCCAACTGCACTGCCGTTTTGGCTTTATGCCAACATCAGTAAGATAAAGAAGATTAATTAACTTTAATATGTGAAGCTAATTATTTGAAGCAACTTGATATGGATTTCTAAATGTGTAAATGCAAGAAAGCCGGCCTTTAACCTAAATGTAAAGTTCTGGAATTTTCCAAACGCACTGCCGTTTTGGCTTTATGCCAACATCAGTAAGATGAAGTAGATTAATTAACTTTAATATGTGAAGCTAATGATTTGAAGCAACTTGATAAGGATTTCTAAATTTGTACATGGCAGAAAATTGGTTTTATACCTAAATGTAAAATTATGGAATTTTTCCACATGCACTGCCGTTTTGGCTTTATGCCAACTTCTGTAAGATGAAGAAAGTTAATTAACTTTAATATGTGAATTTAATAATTTGAAATAACTTGATATGGATTTCTAAATGTGTGCATGCAAGAAAGTCGGTTTTATAACTAAATGTAAAATTATGGTTTTTTTCGAAATGCACTGCCTTTATGGTCATGTGTCAACTTGAGTAAGATGCTGAGGGTTAATTTATTAAATTTAATATGTTTAGCTAATGATTTGAAGCAACTTGATATGGAAAGTTAATTAACTTTAATATGAGAATTTAATAATTTGAAACAACTTGATATGGATTTCTAAATGTGTAAATGCAAGAAAGCCGGCTTTAAACCTAAATGTAAAGTTCTGGAATTTTCCAAACGCACTGCCGTTTTGGCTTTATGCCAACATCAGTAAGATGAAGAAGATTAATTAACTTTAATATGTGAAGCTAATGATTTAAAGCAACCTGATATGGATTTCTAAATGTGTAAATGCAAGAAAGCCGGCCTTTAACCTAAATGTAAAGTTCTGGAATTTTCCAAACGCACTGCCGTTTTGGCTTTATGCCAACATCAGTAAGATGAAGTAGATTAATTAACTTTAATATGTGAAGCTAATGATTTGAAGCAACTTGATAAGGATTTCTAAATTTGTACATGGCAGAAAATTGGTTTTATACCTAAATGTAAAATTATGGAATTTTTCCAAATGCACTGCCGTTTTGGCTTTATGCCAACTTCTGTAAGATGAAGAAAGTTAATTAACTTTAATATGTGAATTTAATAATTTGAAATAACTTGATATTGATTTCTAAATGTGTGCATGCAAGAAAGTCGGTTTTATAACTAAATGTAAAATTATGGTTTTTTTCAAAATGCACTGCCTTTATGGTCATGTGTCAACTTGAGTAAGATGGTGAGGGTTAATTTATTAAATTTAATATGTTTAGCTAATGATTTGAAGCAACTTGATATGGATTTCTAAATGTGTACATGCCAGAAAGTCGGTTTTATAACTAAATGTAAAATTTCGGAATATTTCCAAATGCACATTATGGCTTTATGCCAACTTTAGAAAGATGAAGAAAGTTAATTAACTTTAATATGTGAAGCTGCCGTTTTGGCTTTATGCGAACTTCTGTAAGATGACGAAGGTTAATTAACTTGAATATGTGACGTCAATGATTTGAATCAACTCGATATGGATTGTTTATTGTTTAAATGCAGGAAAATCGGTTTTATATAAATGTAAAATTGTGGAATTTTTCCAAATGCACTGCCGTTTTTGCTTTATGCGAACTTCAGTAAGATGAGGAAGGTTAATTAACTTTAAAATGTTAAGCTTATGATTTGAAGCAAATTGAAATAGATTTTTAAATGTGTACATGCAAGAAAGTCGGTTTTATACCTAAATGTAAATTTATTACATTTTTCCAAATGCACTGCCCTTTTGGCTTTATGCCAACTTCTGTTAGATGCAGAAAGTTAATTAACTTTAATATGTGCATTTAATAATTTGAAGTAACTTAATATGGATTTCTAAATTCGTACTTTCAAGAGAGTCGATTTTATACTTAAATGAAAAATTGTGGAATTTTTCCAAATGCACTGCCGTTTTGGCTTTATGCCAACTTCTGTAAGATGACGAAGGTAAATGAACTTGAATATGTGACATTAATGATTTGAAGCAACTTGATAAGGATTTCTAAATTTGTACGTGGCAGAAAATTGGTTTTATACCTAAATGTAAAATTATGGAATTTTTCCAAATGCACTGCCGTTTTGGCTTTATGCCAACTTCTGTAAGATGACGAAGGTTAATTAACTCTAATATGTTAAGCTAATTATTTGAAGCAACTTGATATGGATTGGTAAATGTTTAAATGCAGGAAAATCGGTTTTGTACCTAAATGTAAAATTGTGGAATTTTTCCAAATGCTCTGCCGTTATGGCTTTATGCCAACTTTAGTAAGATGAAGAAAGTTAATTAACTTTAATATGTGAATTTAATAATTTGAAATAACTTGATATGGATTTCTAAATGTGTGCATACAAGAAAGTCGGTTTTATAACTAAATGTAAAATTATGGTTTTTTTCCAAATGCACTGCCGTTTTAGCTTTATTCGAACTTCTTTAAGATGACGAAGGTTAATTAACTTTAATATGTGAAGCTAATGATTTGAATCAACTCGATATGGATTGGTAAATGTTTAAATGCAGAAAAATCGGTTTTAAACCTAAATGTAAAATTCTGGAATTTTCCAACTGCACTGCCGTTTTGGCTTTATGCCAACATCAGTAAGAAAAAGAAGATTAATTAACTTTAATATGTGAAGCTAATGATTTGAAGCAACCTGATATGGATTTCTAAATGTGTACATGCCAGAAAATCGGTTTTATACCTAAATGTAAAATTATGGAATTTTTCCAAATGCACTGCCGTTTTGGCTTTATGCCAACTTCTGTAAGATGAAGAAAGTTAATTAACTTTAATATGTGAATTTAATAATTTGAAATAACTTAATATGGATTTCTAAATGGGTGCATGCACGAAAGTCGGTTTTATAACTAAATGTAAAATTATGGTTTTTTTCCAAATGCACTGCCTTTATGGTCATGTGTCAACTTGAGTAAGATGGTGAGGGTTAATTTATTAAATCTAATATGTTAAGCTAATGATTTGAAGCAACTTGATATGGATTGGTAAATGTTTAAATGCAGGAAAATCGGTTTTATACGTAAATGTAAAATTGTGGAATTTTTCCAAATGCTCTGCCGTTATGGCTTTATGCCAACTTTAGTAAGATGAAGAAAGTTAATTAAATTTAATATGTGAGTTTAATAATTTGAAACAAGTTGATATGGATTTCAAAATGTGTAAATGCAAGAAATTCGGTTTTATACCTAAATGTAAAATTCTGGAATTTTCCAACTGCACTGCCGTTTTGGCTTTATGCCAACATCAGTAAGAAAAAGAAGATTAATTAACTTTAATATGTGAAGCTAATGATTTGAAGCAACCTGATATGGATTTCTAAATGTGTACATGCCAGAAAATCGGTTTTATACCTAAATGTAAAATTATGGAATTTTTCCAAATGCACTGCCGTTTTGTCTTTATGCCAACTTCTGTAAGATGAAGAAAGTTAATTAACTTTAATATGTGAATTTAATAATTTGAAGTAACTTAATATGGATTTCTAAATGGGTGCATGCACGAAAGTCGGTTTTATACCTAAATGTAAAGTTATGGAATTTTTTCCAAATGCACTGCCTTTATGATTTTATGTCAACTTAAGTAAGATGGTGAGGGTTAATTAATTAACTTTAATATGTGAAGCTAATGATTTAAAGTAACTTGATATTAATTTCTAAATGTGTACATGCAAGAAAGTCGGTTTTATACCTAAATGTAAAATTGTGGAATTTTTCCAAACGCACCACCGGTTTGGCTTTATGCCAACTTTAGTAAGAGGAATCGGTTAGTTAACTTTAATTAGTGGAGCTAATGATTTGAAGCAACTTGATATGGATTTCTAAGTGTGTACATGCCATAAAATCGGTTTTATACCTAAATGAAAAATTGTGGAATTTTTCCAAATGCACTGCCGTTTTTGCTTTATGCGAACTTCTGTAAGATGAGGAAGGTAAATTAACTTTAATATGTTAAGCTAATGATTTGAAGCAACTTGATATGGATATCTAAATGTGAACATGCAAGAAAGTCGGTTTTATACCTAAATGTAAAATTCTGGAATTTTTCCAAATGCACTGCCGTTTTGGCTTTATGCCAACTTCTCTAAGATGACGAAGCCAAATTAACTTGAATATGTGACGTTAATGATTTGAATCAACTCGATATGGAATGTTTAATGTTTAAATGCAGGAAAATTGGTTTTATACCTAAACGTAAAATTGTGGAATTTTTCCAAATGCACTGGCGTTATGGCTTTATGCCATCTTTAGTAAGATGAAGAAAGTTAATTAACTTTAATATTTGAAGATAATAATTTGAAAAAACTTGATAGGGATTTCTAAGTGTGTACATGCC
Organism: Bactrocera tryoni; assembly: GCF_016617805.1. Taxonomy (NCBI): domain Eukaryota; kingdom Metazoa; phylum Arthropoda; class Insecta; order Diptera; family Tephritidae; genus Bactrocera; species Bactrocera tryoni. The sequence continues at coordinate 16,958 of NW_024395176.1, read as the reverse complement.
AGAAAATCGGTTTTATAACTTAATGTAAAATTTCGGAATTTTTCCAAATGCACGTTATGGCTTTATGCCAACTTTAGTAAAATGAAGAAAGTTAATTAACTTTAATATGTGAAGCTAATGATTTGAAGCAACTTGATATGTATTTCTAAATGTGTACATGCCAGAAAATCGGTTTTATACTAAATGTAAAATTTTGGAATTTTTCCAAATGCACTGCCAATTTGGCTTCATGCGAACTTCTGTAAGATGACGAAGGTTAATTAACTTGAATATGTGACGTTAATGATTTGAATCAGCTCGATATGGATTGCTAAATGTGTGTGTGCAAGAAAGTCGGTTTAATACCTAAATGTAAAATTCTGTAGTTTTCCAAATGCACTGCCGTTATGGCTTTATGGCAACTTCAGTAAGATGAAGAAGATTAAATAACTTTAATATGTGAATTTAATAATTTGAAACAACTTGATATGAATTTCTTAATGTGTAAATGCAAGAAAGTCGGTTTTATACCAAAATGTGAAATTATGGAAATTCTCCAAATGCACTGCCGTTTTGGCTTTATGCGAACTTGTGTAAGATGACGAAGGTTAATTAACTTTAATATGTTAAGCTAATTATTTGAAGCAACTTGATATGGATTTCTAAATGTTTAAATACAGGAAACTCGGTTTTAAACCTAAATTTAAATTTGTTTAATTTTTTCCAAATGCACTGCTGTTATGGTCTTATGTCAACTTGAGTAAGATGGTGAGGGTTAATTAACTTTAATAAGTGAAGCTAATGATTCGAAGCAACTTGATATGGATTTGTAAATGTGTACATGCCAGAAATTCGGTTTTATACCTAAATGAAAAATTGTGTAATTTTTATAAATTCTCTGCCGTTATGGCTTTATGCCAACTTTAGTAAGATGAGGAAGGTTAATTACCTTATATATGTGAAGTTAATAATTTGAAACAACTTGATATGGATTTCTAAATGTGTACATGCCAGAAAATCGGTTTTATACCTAAATGTAAAATTATGGAATTTTTCCAAATGCACTGCCGTTTTGGCTTTATGCCAACTTCTAAAAGATGAAGAAAGTTAATTAACTTGAATATGTGCATTTAACAATTTGAAGTAACTTAATATGGATTTCTAAATTTGTACATTCAAAAGAGTCGGGTTTATACCTAAATGAAAAATTTTTAATTTTTCCAAATGCACTGCCGTTTTTGCTTTATGCGAACTTCTGTAAGATGACGATGGTTAATTAACTTTAATATGTTAATCTAATTATTTAAAGCAACTTGATATGGATTTCTAAATGTGTACATGCAATAAAGTCGGTTTTATACCTAAATGTAAAATTGTGGAATTTTTCCAAATGCACTGCCGTTTTTGCTTTATGCGAACTTCAGTAAGATGAGGAAGGTTAATTAACTTTAAAATGTTAAGCTTATGATTTGAAGCAAATTGAAATGGATTTCTAAATGTGTACATGCAAGAAAGTCGATTTTATACCTAAATGTAAATTTATTACATTTTTCCAAATGCACTGCCCTTTTGGCTTTATGCCAACTTCTGTTAGATGCAGAAAGTTAATTAACTTTAATATGTGCATTTAATAATTTTAAGTAACTTAATATGGATTTCTAAATTCGTACTTTCAAGAGAGGTGATTTTATACTTAAATGAAAAATTGTGGAATTTTTCCAAATGCACTGCCGTTTTGGCTTTATGCCAACTTCTGTAAGATGACGAAGGTAAATGAACTTGAATATGTGACATTAATGATTTGAATCAACTCGGTATGGATTGCTAAATGTTTACGTGAAGCAAAATCGGTTTTATACCTAAATGTAAAATTATGGTTTTTTTCAAAATGCACTGCCGTTTTAGCTTTATTCGAACTTCTGTAAGATGACGAAGGTTAATTAACTCTAATATGTTAAGCTAATTATTTGAAGCAACTTGATATGGATTTCTAAATGTTTAAATGCAGGAAAATCGGTTTCGTACCTAAATGTAAAATTGTGGAATTTTTCCAAATGCTCTGCCGTTATGGCCTTATGCCAACTTTAGTAAGATGAAGAAAGTTAATTAACTTTAATATGTGAATTTAATAATTTTAAATAACTTGATATGGATTTCTAAATGTGTGCATACAAGAAAGTCGGTTTTATAAATAAATGTAAAATTATGGTTTTTTTCCGCATGCACTGCCGTTTTAGCTTTATTCGAACTTCTGTAAGATGACGAAGGTTAATTAACTTTAATATGTGAAGCTAATGATTTGAATCAACTCGATATGGATTTCTAAATGTGTACATGCCAGAAAATCGGTTTTATACCTAAATGTAAAATTATGGAATTTTTTCAAATGCACTGCCGTTTTGGCTTTATGCCAACTTCTGTAAGATGAAGAAAGTTAATTAACTTGAATATGTGCATTTAACAATTTGAAGTAACTTAATATGGATTTCTAAATTTGTACATTCAAGAGAGTCGGTTTTATACCTAAATGAAAAATTGTGGAATTTTTCCAAATGCACTGCCGTTTTGGCTTTATGCCAACTTCTGTAAATGAAGAAAGTTAATTAACTTGAATATGTGCATTTAACAATTTGAAGTAACTTAATATGGATTTCTAAATTTGTACATTCAAAAGAGTCGGGTTTATACCTAAATGAAAAATTTTGAATTTTTCCAAATGCACTGCCGTTTTTGCTTTATGCGAACTTCTGTAAGATGACGAAGATTAATTAACTTTAATATGTTAATCTAATTATTTAAAGCAACTTGATATGGATTTCTAAATGTGTACATGCAAGAAAGTCGGTTTTATACCTAAATGTAAAACTATGGAATTTTTCCAAATGTGCTGCTTTTTGGCTTTATGCGAACTTCTGTAAATGCCGTTTTGGCTTTATGTCAACTTCTGTAAAGTGAAGAAAGTTAATCAACTTTAATATGTGATTTTAATAATTTGAAGTAACTTGATACCGATTTCTAAATGTGTGCATGCAAGAAAGTCGGTTTTATACCTAAATAAAAATTGTGGAATTTTTCCAAATGCATTGCCGTTTTTGCTTTATGCGAACTTCTGTAAGATGACGAAGGTAAATTAACTTTAATATGCGGACTATGGAATTTTTCCAAATGCACTGCTTTTTGTCTTTATGCCAACTTCTGTAAAGTGAAGAAAGTTAATCAACTTTAATATGTGATTTTAATAATTTGAAGTAACTTGATACCGATTTCTAAATGTGTGCATGGAAGAAAGTCGGTTTTATACCTAAATAAAAATTGTGGAATTTTTCCAAATGCATTGCCGTTTTTGCTTTATGCGAACTTCTGTAAGATGCCGTTATGGCTTTATGCCAACTTTAGTAAGATGAAGAAGGTTGATTACCTTATATATGTGAAGTTAATAATTTGAAACAACTTGATATGGATTTCTAAATGTGTACATGCCAGAAAATCGGTTTTATACCTAAATGTAAAATTGTGGAATTTTTCCAAATGCACTGCCGTTTTGGCTTTATGCCAACTTCTCTAAGATGACGAAACTAAATTAACTTGAATATGTGACGTTATTGATTTGAATCAACTCGATATGGAATGTTTAATGTTTAAATGCAGGAAAATCGGTTTTATACCTAAATGTAAAATTGTGGAATTTTTCCAAATGCTCTGCCGTTATGGCTTTATGCCAACTTTAGTAAGATGAAGAAAGTTAATTAACTTTAATATTTGAAGATAATAATTTGAAGCAACTTGATATGGATTTCTAAATGTGTACAAGCCAGAAAATCGGTTTTATACCTAAATGTAAAATTATGGAATTTTTCCAAATGCACTGCCGTTACTGTCTTATGTACACTTGAGTAATATGGTGAGGGTTAATTAACTTTAATATGTGAAGCTAATGATTTGGAGCAACTTGATATGTATTTCTAAATGTGTACATGCCAGAAAATTGGTTTTATACTAAATGTAAAATTGTGGAATTTTTCCAAATGTACTGCCGTTTTGGTTTAATGCGAACTTCTGTAAGATGACGAAGGTTAATTAACTTGAATATGTGACGTTAATGATTTGAATCAGCTCGATATGGATTGCTAAATGTTTAAATGCAGAAAAATCGGTTTTATAGCTAAATGTAAAATTGTGGAATTTTTCCAAATGCACTGTCGTTTTGGTTTTATGCCAACATCTGTAATATGAAGAATGTTAATTAACTTGAATATGTGAATTTAATAATTTGAAGCAACTCGATATGGATTTCTAAATGTGTGTATGCAAGAAAGTCGGTTTTATACCTAAATGTAAATTTCTGTAATTTTCCAAATGCACTGCCGTTTTGGCTTTATGCCAACTTCAGTAAGATGAAGAAGATTAAATAACTTCAATATGTGAATTTATTAATTTGAAGCAACTTGATATGGATTTCTTAATGTGTAAGTGCAAGAAAGTCGGTTTTATACCTAAATGAAAATTCTGTAATTTTGTAATTTTGTTAGCCATTACGGCAGCTTTATGCCAACTTTATTAAGATGAAGAAGATTAAATAACTTTAATATGCGAACTTATTAATTTGAAGCAACTTGATATGGATTTCTTAATGTAAACATGCAAGAAAGTCGGTTTTATACCTAAATGTAAAACTGTGGAATTTTTTCCAAATGCATTGCCGTTATTGTCTTATGTCAACTTGAGTCAGATGGTGAGGGTTAATTAATTAATTTTAATATATGAAGCTAATGATTTGAAGCAACTTGGCAACAGGAAAATCGGTTTTATAACTAAATGTAAAATTGAGGAATTTTTCCAAATGTTCTGCCGTTATGGCTTTATGGCAATTTCTGTAAGATGAAGAAAGTTAATTAACTTCAAAATGTGAATTTAATAATTTGAGACAACTTGGTATAGATTTCTGAATGTGTACATGCACGAAACTCGGTTTTATACCTAAATGTAAAATTGTGGATTTTTTTCCAAATGCATTGCCGTTATGGTCTTATGTCAACTTGAGTAAGATGGTGAGGGTTAATTAACTTTAATAAGTGAAGCTAATGATTCGAAGCAACTTGATATGGATTTGTAAATGTGTACATGCCAGAAATTCAATTTTATACCTAAATGAAAAATTTTGGAATTTTTATAAATGCTCTGCCGTTATGGCTTTATGCCAACCTTAGTAAGATGAAGAAGGTTAATTACCTTATATATGTGAATTTAATAATTTGAAACAACTTGATATGGATTTCTAAACGTGAACATACAAGAGAGTCGGATTTTGTACCTAAATGTAAAATTATGGAATTTTTTCCAAATGCACTGCCGTTTTGGCTTTATGCCAACTTAAGTAAGTTGGCATGGTGAGGGTTAATTAACTTTAATATGTTAAGCTAATGATTAGAAGCAACTTGATATGGATTTCTAAATTTGTACATGCACGAAAGTCGGTTTTATACCTAAATGTAAAAGTGTGGATTTTTTTCCAAATGGACTGTCTTTATGGTCTTATGTCAACTTGAGGAAGATGGTGAGGGTTAATTATTTAACTTTAATATGTGAAGCTAATGATTTGAAGCAACTTGATATGGATTTCTAAATGTGTACATGCCAGAATAACGATTTTATATCCAAATGTAAAATTGTGGAATTTTTCCAAATGCACTGCCGTTTTTGATTTATGCGAACTTCTGTAAGATGAAAAAGGTTAATTAACTTTCATATGTTAAGCTAATTATTTGAAGCAACTTGATATGGATTTCTAAATGTAAACATGCAAGAAAGTCGGTTTTATACCTAAATGTAAAACTATGGTATTTTTCCAAATGCACTGCCGTTTTTGCTTTATGCGAACTTCTGTAAGATGACGAAGGTTAATTAACTTTAATATGTTAAGCTAATTATTAAAAGCAACTTGATATGGATTTCTAAATGTGTACATGCAAGAAAGTCGGTTTTATACCTAAATGTAAAATTGTGGAATTTTTCCAAACGCACTACCGTTTTAGCTTTATTCGAACTTCTGTAAGATGACGAAGGTTAATTAACTCTAATATGTTAAGCTAATTATTTGAAGCAACTTTGTATGGATTTGTAAATGTTTAAATGCAGGAAAATCTGTTTTGTACCTAAATGTAAAATTGTGGAATTTTTCCAAATGCTCTGCGGTTATGGCTTTATGCCAACTTTAGAAAGATGAAGAAAGTTAATTAACTTTAATATGTGAATTTAATAATTTGAAATAACTTGATATGGATTTCTAAATGTGTGCATGCAAGAAAGTCGGTTTTATACCTAAATGTAAAATTATGGTTTTTTTCCAAATGTACTGCCGTTTTAGCTTTATTCGAACTTCTGTAAGATGACGAAGGTTAATTAACTTTAATATGTGAAGCTAATGATTTGAATCAACTCAATATGGATTGGTAAATGTTAAAATGCAGGAAAATCGGTTTTATACCTAAATGTAAAATTGTGGAATTTTTCCAAATGCTCTGCCGTTATGGCTTTATGCCAACTTTAGTAAGATGAAGAAAGTTAATTAACTTTAATATGTGAATTTAATAATTTGAAACAACTTGATATGGATTTCTAAATGTGTAAATGCAAGAAAGCCGGCTTTTAACCTAAATGTAAAGTTCTGGAATTTTCCAAACGCACTGCCGTTTTGGCTTTATGCCAACATCAGTAAGATGAAGTAGATTAATTAACTTTAATATGTGAAGCTAATGATTTGAAGCAACTTGATAAGGATTTCTAAATTTGTACATGGCAGAAAATTGGTTTTATACCTAAATGTAAAATTATGGAATTTTTCCAAATGCACTGCCGTTTTCGCTTTATGCCAACTTCTGTAAAATGAAGAAAGTTAATTAACTTTAATATGTGAATTTAATAATTTGAAATAACTTGATATGGATTTCTAAATGTGTGCATGCAAGAAAGTCGGTTTTATAACTAAATGTAAAATTATGGTTTTTTTCCAAATGCACTGCCTTTATGGTCATGTGTCAACTTGAGTAAGATGGTGAGGGTTAATTTATTAAATCTAGTATGTTAAGCTAATGATTTGAAGCAACTTGATATGGATTGGTAAATGTTTAAATGCAGGAAAATCGGTTTTATACGTAAATGTAAAATTGTGGAATTTTTCCAAATGCTCTGCCGTTATGGCTTTATGCCAACTTTAGTAAGATGAAGAAAGTTAATTTAATTTAATATGTGAATTTAATAATTTGAAACAAGTTGATATGGGTTTCTAAAGGTGTAAATGCAAGAAATTCGGTTTTATACCTAAATGTAAAATTCTGGAATTTTCCAACTGCACTGCCGTTTTGGCTTTATGCCAACATCAGTAAGATAAAGAAGATTAATTAACTTTAATATGTGAAGCTAATGATTTGAAGCAACCTGATATGGATTTCTAAATGTGTACATGCCAGAAAATCGGTTTTATACCTAAATGTAAAATTATGGAATTTTTCCAAATGCACTGCCGTTTTGGCTTTATGCCAACTTCTGTAAGATGAAGAAAGTTAATTAACTTTAATATGTGATATTAATAATTTGAAGTAACTTAATATGGATTTCTAAATGGGTGCATGCACGAAAGTCGGTTTTATACCTAAATGTAAAGTTATGGAATTTTTTCCAAATGCACTGCCTTTATGGTTTTATGTCAACTTAAGTAAGATGGTGAGGGTTAATTAATTAACTTTAATATGTGAAGCTAATGATTTAAAGTAACTTGATATTAATTTCTAAATGTGTACATGCAAGAAAGTCGGTTTTATACCTAAATGTAAAATTGTGGAATTTTTCCAAACGCACTACCGGTATGGCTTTATGCCAACTTTAGTAAGAGGAATCGGTTAGTTAACTTCCATTAGTGGAGCTAATGATTTGAAGCAACTTAATATGGATTTCTAAGTGTGTACATGCCATAAAATCGGTTTTATACCTAAATGAAAATTTGTGGAATTTTTCCAAATGCACTGCCGTTTTTGCTTTATGCGAACTTCTGTAAGATGAGGAAGGTAAATTAACTTTAATATGTTAAGCTAATGATTTGAAGCAACTTGATATGGATATCTAAATGTGAACATGCAAGAAAGTCGGTTTTATACCTAAATGTAAAATTCTGGAATTTTTCCAAATGCACTGCCCTTTTGGCTTTATGCCAACTTCTCTAAGATGACGAAGCCAAATTAACTTGAATATGTGACGTTAATGATTTGAATCAACTCGATATGGAATGTTTAATGTTTAAATGCAGGAAAATCGGTTTTATACCTAAACGTAAAATAGTGGAATTTTTCCAAATGCTCTGCCGTTATGGCTTTATGCCAACTTTAGTAAGATGAAGAAAGTTAATTAACTTTAATATTTGAAGATAATAATTTGAAGCAACTTGATAGGGATTTCTAAATGTGTACATGCCAGAAAATCGGTTTTATAACTAAATCTAAAATTTCGGAATTTTTCCAAATGCACGTTATGGCTTTATGCCAACTTTAGTAAAATGAAGAAAGTTAATTAATTTTAATATGTAAAGCTAATAATTTGAAGCAACTTGATATGTATTTCTAAATGTGTACATGCCAGAAAATTGGTTTTATACTAAATGTAAAATTTTGGAATTTTTCCAAATGCACTGCCAATTTGGCTTCATGCGAACTTCTGTAAGATGACGAAGGTTAATTAACTTGAATATGTGACGTTAATGATTTGAATCAGCTCGATATGGATTGCTAAATGTGTGTATGCAAGAAAGTCGGTTTAATACCTAAATGTAAAATTCTGTAGTTTTCCAAATGCACTGCCGTTATGGCTTTATGGCAACTTCAGTAAAATGAAGAAGATTAAATAACTTTAATATGTGGATTTAATAATTTGAAACAACTTGATATGAATTTCTTAATGTGTAAATGCAAGAAAGTCGGTTTTATACCAAAATGTAAAATTATGGAATTTCTCCAAATGCACTGCCGTTTTGGCTTTTTGCCAACTTTAGTACAATGAAGAAAGTTAATTAACTTGAATATGTGAATTTAATAATTTGAAACAACTTGATATGGATTTATAAATGTTTAAATACAGCAAACTCGGTTTTATACCTAAATGTAAAATTGTGGAATTTTTCCAAATGCACTGCCGTTATGGTCTTATGTACACTTGAGTAATATGGTGAGGGTTAATTAACTTTAATATGCGAAGCTAATGATTTGTAGCAACTTGATATGGATTTGTAAATGTGTACATGCCAGAAATTCATTTTTATACCTAAATGAAAAATTGTGTAATTTTTATAAATTCTCTGCCGTTATGGCTTTATGCCAACTTTAGTAAGATGAAGAAGGTTAATTACCTAATATATGTGAAGTTAATAATTTGAAACAACTTGATATGGATTTCTAAATGTGTACATGCCAGAAAATCGGTTTTATACCTAAATGTAAAATTATGGAATTTTTCCAAATGCACTGCCGTTTTATCTTTATGCGAACTTCTGTAAGATGACGAAGGTTAATTAACTCTAATATGTTAAGCTAATTATTTGAAGCAACTTGATATGGATTTCTAAATGTTTAAATACAGGAAACTCGGTTTTATACCTAAATGTAAAATTGTGGAATTTTTTCCAAATGCACTGCTGTTATGGTCTTATGTCAACTTGAGTAAGATGGTGAGGGTTAATTAACTTTAATAAGTGAAGCTAATGATTCGAAGCAACTTGATATGGATTTGTAAATGTGTACATGCCAGAAATTCGGTTTTATACCTAAATGAAAAATTGTGTAATTTTTATAAATTCTCTGCCGTTATGGCTTTATGCCAACTTTAGTAAGATGAAGAAGGTTAATTACCTTATATATGTGAAGTTAATAATTTGAAACAACTTGATATGGATTTCTAAATGTGTACATGCCAGAAAATCGGTTTTATACCTAACTGTAAAATTATGGAATTTTTCCAAATGCAATGCCGTTTTGGCTTTATGCCAACTTAAGTATGATGGCATGGTGAGGGTTAATTAACTTTAATATGTTAAGCTAATGATTAGAAGCAACTTGATATGGATTTCTAAATTTGTACATGCACGAAAGTCGGTTTTATACCTAAATGTAAAAGTGTGGAATTTTTTCCAAATGGATTGTCGTTATGGTCTTATGTCAACTTGAGGAAGATGGTGAGGGTTAATTATTTAACTTTAATATGTGAATCTAATGATTTGAAGAAACTTGATATGGATTTCTAAATGTGTACATGCCAGAATAACGATTTTATATCTAAATGTAAAATTGTGGAATTTTTCCAAATGCACTGCCGTTTTTGATTTATGCGAACTTCTGTAAGATGAAAAAGGTTAATTAACTTTTATATGTTAAGCTAATTATTTGAAGCAACTTGATATGGATTTCTAAATGTAAACATGCAAGAAAGTCGGTTTTATACCTAAATGTAAAACTATGGTATTTTTCCAAATGCACTGCCGTTTTTGCTTTATGCGAACTTCTGTAAGATGACGAAGGTTAATTAACTTTAATATGTTAAGCTAATTATTTAAAGCAACTTGATATGGATTTCTAAATGTGTACATGCAAGAAAGTCGGTTTTATACCTAAGTGTAAAACTATGGAATTTTTCAAATGCACTGCCGTTTTGGCTTTATGCCAACTTCTGTAAAGTGAAGAAAGTTAATCAACTTTAATATGTGATTTTAATAATTTGAAGTAACTTGATACCGATTTCTAAATGTGTGCATGCAAGAAAGGCGGTTTTATACCTAAATAAAAATTGTGGAATTTTTCCAAATGCATTGCCGTTTTTGCTTTATGCGAACTTCTGTAAGATGACGAAGGTAAATTAACTTTAATATGTGGACTATGGAATTTTTCCAAATGCACTGCTTTTTGTCTTTATGCCAACTTCTGTAAAGTGAAGAAAGTTAATCAACTTTAATATGTGATTTTAATAATTTGAAGTAACTTGATACCGATTTCTAAATGTGTGCATGGAAGAAAGTCGGTTTTATACCTAAATAAAACATGTGGAGGGTCTCTCATCCGAGGCTGGTTGTAGCTCTTCACTGGGGGTGTTTTTTACGTGGCGGGTCCCAAACCCAGCGCACAACCCTTGTAGGGAATGTTTCGCCTTCTCACTTTAGCTCGCCTTCGAACGGATGTTCTTAGGCTACCCAGAGGATATTTGGTCAAAGACCGGAAGTTGTGAGCTGCTTGAGCCATGTGTAAAAGAATCGTTTCTGGCCACTCCCAAGTGAATGGCGATCAGAGAACTTTCCTCACTTGCGTGAACTTCTACACATGACTCCATCCTCCCAAAATTGTGGAATTTTTCCAAATGCATTGCCGTTTTTGCTTTATGCGAACTTCTGTAAGATGCCGTTATGGCTTTATGCCAACTTTAGTAAGATGAAAAAGGTTAATTACCTTATATATGTGAAGTTAATAATTTGAAACAACTTGATATGGATTTCTAAATGTGTACATGCCAGAAAATCGGTTTTATACCTAAATGTAAAATTGTGGAATTTTTCCAAATGCACTGCCGTTTTGGCTTTATGCCAACTTCTCTAAGATGACGAAACTAAATTAACTTGAATATGTGACGTTATTGATTTGAATCAACTCGATATGGAATGTTTAATGTTTAAATGCAGGAAAATCGGTTTTATACCTAAATGTAAAATTGTGGAATTTTTCCAAATGCTCTGCCGTTATGGCTTTATGCCAACTTTAGTAAGATGAAGAAAGTTAATTAACTTTAATATTTGAAGATAATAATTTGAAGCAACTTGATATGGATTTCTAAATGTGTACAAGCCAGAAAATCGGTTTTATACCTAAATGTAAAATTATGGAATTTTTCCAAATGCACTGCCGTTTGGCTTATGTACACTTGAGTAATATGGTGAGGGTTAATTAACTTTAATATGTGAAGCTAATGATTTGAGCAACTTGATATGTATTTCTAAATGTGTACATGCCAGAAAATTGGTTTTATACTAAATGTAAAATTGTGGAATTTTTCCAAATCCACTGCCGTTTTGGCTTTATGCGAACTTCTGTAAGATGACGAAGGTTAATTAACTTGAATATGTGACGTTAATGATTTGAATCAGCTCGATATGGATTGCTAAATGTTTAAATGCAGAAAAATCGGTTTTATACCTAAATGTAAAATTGTGGAATTTTTCCAAATGCACTGTCGTTTTGGTTTTATGCCAACATCTGTAATATGAAGAATGTTAATTAACTTGAATATGTGAATTTAATAATTTGAAGCAACTCGATATGGATTTCTAAATGTGTGTATGCAAGAAAGTCGGTTTTATACCTAAATGTAAATTTCTGTAATTTTCCAAATGCACTGCCGTTTTGGCTTTATGCCAACTTCAGTAAGATGAAGAAGATTAAATAACTTCAATATGTGAATTTATTAATTTGAAGCAACTTGATATGGATTTCTTAATGTGTAAATGCAAGAAAGTCGGTTTTATACCTAAATGAAAATTCTGGAATTTTGTAATTTTGTTAGCCATAACGGCAGCTTTATGCCAACTTTAGTAAGATGAAGAAGATTAAATAACTTTAATATGCGAATTTATTAATTTGAAGCAACTTGATATGGATTTCTTAATATGTAAATACAAGAAAGTCGGTTTTATACCTAAATGTAAAACTGTGGAATTTTTTCCAAATGCATTGCCGTTATTGTCTTATGTCAACTTGAGTCAGATGGTGAGGGTTAATTAATTAATTTTAATATATGAAGCTAATGATTTGAAGCAACTTGGCAACAGGAAAATCGGTTTTATAACTAAATGTAAAATTGAGGAATTTTTCCAAATGTTCTGCCGTTATGGCTTTATGGCAATTTCTGTAAGATGAAGAAAGTTAATTAACTTCAAAATGTGAGTTTAATAATTTGAGACAACTTGGTATAGATTTCTGAATGTGTACATGCACGAAACTCGGTTTTATACCTAAATGTAAAATTGTGGATTTTTTTCCAAATGCATTGCCGTTATGGTCTTATGTCAACTTGAGTAAGATGGTGAGGGTTAATTAACTTTAATAAGTGAAGCTAATGATTCGAAGCAACTTGATATGGATTTGTAAATGTGTACATGCCAGAAATTCAATTTTATACCTAAATGAAAAATTGTGGAATTTTTATAAATGCTCTGCCGTTATGGCTTTATGCCAACTTTAGTAAGATGAAGAAGGTTAATTACCTTATATATGTGAATTTAATAATTTGAAACAACTTGATATGGATTTCTAAACGTGAACATACAAGAGAGTCGGATTTTGTACCTAAATGTAAAATTATGGAATTTTTTCCAAATGCACTGCCGTTTTGGCTTTATGCCAACTTAAGTAAGATGGCATGGTGAGGGTTAATTAACTTTAATATGTTAAGCTAATGATTAGAAGCAACTTGATATGGATTTCTAAATTTGTACATGCACGAAAGTCGGTTTTATACCTAAATGTAAAAGTGTGGAATTTTTTCCAAATGGACTGTCGTTATGGTCTTATGTCAACTTGAGGAAGATGGTGAGGGTTAATTATTTAACTTTAATATGTGAAGCTAATGATTTGAAGCAACTTGATATGGATTTCTAAATGTGTACATGCCAGAATAACGATTTTATATCTAAATGTAAAATTGCGGAATTTTTCCAAATGCACTGCCGTTTTTGATTTATGCGAACTTCTGTAAGATGAAAAAGGTTAATTAACTTTTATATGTTAAGCTAATTATTTGAAGCAACTTGATATGGATTTCTAAATGTAAACATGCAAGAAAGTCGGTTTTATACCTAAATGTAAAACTATGGTATTTTTCCAAATGCACTGCCGTTTTTGCTTTATGCGAACTTCTGTAAGATGACGAAGGTTAATTAACTTTAATATGTTAAGCTAATAATTTGAAGTAACTTTATACCGATTTCTAAATGTGTGCATGAAAGAAAGTCGGTTTTATACCTAAATAAAAATTGTGGAATTTTTCCAAATGCGTTGCCGTTTTTGCTTTTTGCGAACTTCTGTAAGATGACGAAGGTAAATTTACTTTAAAATGTTAAGCTAATGACTTGAAACAACTTGATATGGATTTCTAAATGTGTACATGCAAGAAAGTCGGTTTTATACCCAAATGTAAAATTATGGACTTTTTCCAAATGCACTGCCATTATGGTCGTTTGTTAACTTTGGTAAAATAAAAAAATTTAATTAATATGAATTTAATAATTTGAAGTAACTTGATATGGATTTCTAAATTTGTACATTCAAGAGAATCGGGTTTATAACTAAATGAAAAATTGTGGAATTTTTCCAAAAGCTTTGCCGTTTTGGCTTTATGCCAACTTTAGTAAGATGAAGAAAGTTATTTAACTTTATCATTTGAAGATAATAATTTAAAGCAACTTGATACGGATTTCTCAATGTGTACATGCCAGAAAATCGTTTTATAACTAAATGTAAAATTTCGGAATTTTTCCAAATGCACGTTATGGCTTTATGCCAACTTTAGTAAGATGAAGAAAGTTAATTAACTTTAATATGTGAAGCTAATGATTTGTAGCAACTTGATATGTATTTCTAAATGTGTACATGCCAGAAAATCGGTTTTATACTGAATGTAAAATTGTGGATTTTTTCCAAATGCACTGCCGTTTTGGCTTAATGCGAACTTCTGTAAGATGACGAAGGTTAATTAACTTGAATATGTGACGTTAATGATTTGAATCAGCTCGATTTTGATTGCTTAATGTTTAAATGCAGGAAAATCGGTTTCATACCTAAATGTAAAATTGTGGAATTTAGTAGTGCATTACTGTTTTGGCTTCATGGCAACTTTACTAAGATGAAGAAAGTTAATTAACTTGAATATGTGACTTTTATGGTTTGAATAAACTCGATATTGATTGCTAAATATTTAAATGCAAGAAAATCCGTTTTTTACCTAAAGGTTAAGTTCTGTAATTTTTCCCAATGCACTGTCGTTTTGGCTTTATGCCAACTTGAGTAAGATGACGAATATGTGAATTAAATAATTTGAAGTAACTTGGTATGGATTTCTAAATGTGTAAGGAAGTGACAAAAGTGTGGTATGATTTGTCAGGTTCACAAATTGTGCGGGTGCGGCCTCGGGATGCGCGCGCACAATCTTCCTCCAGTTGGTGTACATAGTGCCATTGATGGTAGCATTCTCTGTGAACTTTATCATGAATGTCCCATTCAAAATTACTGGCGGGGAGTTTCCCTCGCGAACTTCAACCAATTTATCATTTATAATAATTAAACCGTCATCAATTTCTTCCACCGCTTCGATATGATCAGCTGTAATAGTCTGGCAGGACGCTAGGCGCTGGCTTAACAAATTCAACACGCAAGAGCTATTCATGTTTGACATTTGACAAAATATTGTTGATAAAGAATTTTTACAATTCGCTAGTTGTTGATATGTATTGTTGCATTTAGATACTACACTGGTCTCTATCATAATTTTTTACAACTGGTTTAATCCTAATTTTCTTACAATTTGGTTCTACCATTGGGTATTTAATATACGAAATATATGTTATTATAATTTTGCAAAATTTTTAATTTTGAGACTGTTAGTAAATCGCTTATTGTAATACCTGTAGAGTGCTCGTTAGTTAGTAAATTTTTAAGCTCATCACTATTTTACAATATTGGGTTAATCAATTGTATCTTACCCAAAGTGACGGAATAAAGAGCTGATTCTATTTCGTCTATTAACGCTCTGTTTCTTGCTGATATCAAGTCAAAAAGATGTCCAGTGTCAATCTCATGCTGTTTGGTCGAGCTAATCAATTTGTTTACGGTGTCGGCTAACTGGTTAATCTTAACTTGGAGGTGGCTATTGATGTAAATCTGTTGCTCGTTTGCTTCAATCAGGGATTCTGCCCGCGTTTGAAGTTGGTTAAAGTCGTCGAAATCGGGAGTTCCAGCTACGTATTTGAGAGCGGTGCCAAAAAAGTTTATGCTACGGAATTGTCGGTGATGAATTCTTAATGAATCTATTAATCGTAATATGTGGTCTATGTCCAGTTGAACGGTTTTCCTGATGTGAGACTGCGGGAAATTCTCAAGAAGATTATGCGTTTCTTCGGCTATGTTCTCGTAAATGGTCAAATTCAGGTGGTGAATGATGTGTTTGTACTGGCGGTAAATTGCAACCTCCCCGTTCGAAATAGGAATGTAGACGGACTCAGTGAAATTTAGAATTTCTGACCGCGACAACGCAGCCGCCATCAAAATCAGGAGCCTAATGATAAAACAAAATTATCTCAGATTACCTTTGTGAATTTGTTTTCCGTCGATAAGAACGGTTGTTCCCAGATCTTTTTGAACTACTTTTTCTGTGTATAATTTGCTAAGTTTGTTACCAAGTCTCCGGTTGGCCTTTATAAAGACCTTCTCACCTGGCTTAAAAATTTTTGTTACCCTTTTTCGGTTGTGGTAGTTAAGGTCAAAATTTTGTGCTTTGATCAAGCTGTCTTTGACTTCATCTAGAAATTTCTGTGGGAGTGGCCAGAAACGATTCTTTTACACAGGGCTCAAGCAGCTCACTACTTCCGGTCTTTGACCAAGTATCCTCTGGGTAGCCTAAGAACATCCGTTCGAAGGTGAGCTAATGTGAGAAGGCGAAACATTCCCTACATAGGGTTGTGCGCTGGGCTTGGAACCCGCCACGTAAAAAACAATACCAATGAAAAGGAAAACACAGCCTCGGATGAGAGACCCCCCTTTTGATGACGACCATGGCAAACGGAATAAGGACTACGATTTGAGGGCATGCACCTGGAATGTCCGGACCCTTAATTGGGAAGGTGCCGCTGCCCAGCTGGTTGATGTTCTCGCAAAAATAAAGGCTGACATCACCGCCGTCCAAGAAAT
>NW_024395175.1:0-14811 GCF_016617805.1 Bactrocera tryoni | reverse complement strand
TGAATGTGCAAGAAAATCAGTTTTATACCTCAATGTAAATATTGTAATTTTCCAAATGCACTGCCGTTTTGGCTTTATGCCAACTTCTGAGGGATGAAGAAGGTTAACTGACTTTAATATGTAAAGTTTATGATTTGAAGCAACTTCACATGGATTTCTTAATGTGTATATGCAAGAAAATAATTTTTATACCTAAATGTGAAATTATGGAATTTTTTTCCAAATGCACTGCCGTTATGGTTTTATGCCAACTTTAGTAAGATTATTTGATATGTTATGCTAATGATTCGAAACAACCTCGTATGTATTTTTAAAAGTGTATATTGAAGAAAATCGGTTTTATACCTAAATGTAAAATTATGGAATTTTTTCCAAATGCACTGCCGTTAAGGCTTTATGTCAACTTGAGTAAGATGATGAGGGTTAATTAACTTTATGATGTGAAGCTAACGATTTGAAGCAACTTCAAATGGATTTCTAAATGTGTATATGCAAGAAAATCGGTTTTATACCTAAATGTAAAATTGTGGATTTTTTCAAAATGCACTGCCGTTGTGGCGTTATGTCAACTTGAGTAAAATGAAAAGGGTTGATTAAATTTAATATGAGAAGCTTATGATTTAGAGCAGTTCGGTGTGGATTTCTAAATGTGTATATACACTGCCGTTTTGGCTTTATGCCAACCTTAGTAAGATGAAAAAGGTTAATTAAATCTAGTATGTGAAGCTATCGATTTAAAGCCATTCGGCATAGATTGCCAAATGTTTATATGCAAGAAAATCGGTCTTATGTCTAAATGTAAAACTCTGGAATTTTCCGAATGCACTGCCGTTATGGCTTTATGTCAACTTGAGCAAGATGATGAGGGATAATTAACTTTAATATGTGAAGCTAACGATTTGAAGGAACTTGATTAGGATTTTCAAATGTGTATGTGCAAGAAAATCATTTTTATACCTAAATGTGAAATTATGGAATTTTTTTCCAAATGCACTGCCGTTATGGTTTTATGCCAACTTTAGTAAGATGAAGAAGGTTAATTATCTTTAATATGTTATGCTAATTATTCGAAGCAACCTCGTATGTATTTTTAAATGTGTATATGCAAGAAATTCGGTTCTATACCTTAATGTAAAATTATGGAATTTTTTCCAAATGCACTGCCGTTATGGTTTTATGTCAACTTGAGTAAGATGATGAGTGTTAATTAACTTTAAGATGTGAAGCTAACGATTTGAAGCAACTTCAAATAGATTTCTAAATGTGTACATGCAAGAAAATCGGTTTTATACCTAAATGTAAAATTGTGGAATTTTTCCAAACGCACTGTCGTTTTGGTTTTATGCCAACTTCTGTAAGATGAAGAAGGTTAAATAACTTTAATATGTTAAACTAACGATTTGAAGCAACTTGATATGGATTTCTAAATGTGAATGTGCAAGAAAATCAGTTTTATGCCTCAATGTAAATATTGTAATTTTCCAAATGCACTGCCGTTTTGGCTTTATGCCAACTTCTGAGGGATGAAGAAGGTTAACTGACTTTAATATGTAAAGTTTATGATTTGAAGCAAATTCATATGGATTTCCAAATGTGTATGTGCAAGAAAATCATTTTTATTTCTAAATGTGAAATTATGGAATTTTTTTTCAACTTCACTGCTGTTTTGGCTTTATATCAACCTTCGTTAGATAAAGAAGGTTATATCACTTTAGTAAGTGAAGCTTATGATTTGAAGCCATTCGACATAGATTGCCAAATGTGTATATGCCAGGAAATTGGCTTTATACCTAAATATAAAATTGTGGAATTTTTCCAAATGCACTGTCGTTTTGATTTTATGCAAACTTCTGTAAGATGAAGAAGGTAGATTAACTCTAATATATGAAGTTAATGATTTGAAGCAACTTCATATGTGAAGCTAATGATTTGAAGCCATTCGACATAGATTGCCAAATGTGTATATGCCAGGAAATCGGTTTTATACCTAAATGTAAAATCGTGGAATTTTTCCAAATGCATTGTCGTTTTGATTTTACGCGAACTTCTGTAAGATGAAGAACGTAGATTAACTTTAATATATGAAGTTAATGATTTGAAGCAACTTCATATGTATACCTAAATGTGTATATGCAAGAAAATCTGTTTTATACCTAAATGTAAAGTTGTGGATTTTTCCAAATGGCCTGCCGTTATGGCTTTATGTCAACTTAAGTAAGATAAAGAAGGTCAAATAATTTGAATATATGAAGTTAGCGAATCGAAGCAACTTCATATGTATTTCTAAGTGTGTATATTGCAAGAAAATCGGTTTTATACGTAAATGTAAAATTGTGGAATTTTCCAAATGCACTGCTGTTTTGGCTTTATATCAACCTTAGTTAGATAAAGAAGGTTATTTCACTTTAGTACGTGAAGCTAATGATTTGAAGCCATTCGACATAGATTGCCAAATGTGTACATGCCAGAAAATCGGTTTTATACCTAAATGTAAAATTGTGGAATTTTTCTAAATGCACCGTCGTTTTAGTTTAATGCCAACTTCTGTAATATGAAGAAGGTTAGTTAACTTTATTACGTGAAGCAAATGAATCGTGGCAACTTGGTATGGATTTCTAAATGTCTACGTGCAGAAAATCGGTTTTATACCTTAATGTTAAATTGTGGACTTTTTCCAAATGCACTTTCGTTTTAGCTTTATGCCAACTTCAGTAAGATGAAGAAGGTTAACTAACTTTAATACATGAAGTTAGCGATTTGAAGCAACTTCATATGTATTTCTAAATGTGTATATGCAAGAAAATCGCTTTTTTACCTAAATCTCAAATTGTGGAATTTTTCGAAATGCACTGCTGTTTTGACTTTATATCAACCTTAGTTAGATAAAGAAGGTTATATCACTTTAGTAAGTGAAGCTAATGATTTGAAGCCATTCGACATAGATTGCCAAATGTGTATATGCCAGGAAATCGGCTTTGTACCTAAATGTAAAATTGTGGAATTTTTCCAAATGCACTGTCGTTTTGATTTTATGCGAACTTCTGTAAGATGAAGAAGGTAGATTAACTCTAATATATGAAGTTAATGATTTGAAGCAACTTCATATGTGAAGCTAATGATTTGAAGCCATTCGACATAGATTGCCAAATGTGTATATGCCAGGAAATCGGTTTTATACCAAAATGTAAAATTGTGGAATTTTTCCAAATGCACAGTCGTTTTGGTTTTATGCCAACTTCTGTCAGATGAAGACGGAAAATTAACTTTAATATATGAAGTTAACGATATGAAGCAACTTGGTATGGATTTTTGAATGTCTATGTGCAAGAAAATCGGTTTTATACCTAAATGTAAAATTGTGGAATTTTTCCAAATGCACCGCCGTTTTGGCTTTATTCCAACTTCAGTAGTATGAAAAAAGTTAGTTAACCTTAGTATGTGAATTTAATAATTTGAAGCAACTTGATATGGATTTCTAAATGTGTACATGCAAGAAAATCAGTTTTATACGTAAATGTAAAATTGTAGAATTTTCCAAATGCACTGTCGTTTTAGCTTTATGCCAACTTCAGTAAGATGAAGAAGGTTAATTAAATATAATATCTGAAGCTAATGATTTGAAGCAACTTCATATGTATACCTAAAAGTGTATATGCAAGAAAATCGGTTTTATACCTAAATGTAAAATTGTGGATTTTTTCCAAATGCACTGCAGTTATGGCTTTATGTTAACTTGAGTAAGATAAAGAAGGTAAAGTAACTGGAATATATGAAGTTAGCGAATTGAAGCAACTTCATATGTATTTCTAAATGTGTATATTGCAAGAAAACCGGTTTTATACCTAAATGTAAAATTGTGGAAATTTTTCAAATCCACTGTCGTTATGGCATTATGCCAACTTCAGTAAGATGAAGAAGGTTAATTAACTTTAATGTGTGAAGCTAATGATCTGAGGCAACTTTATTAGGATTTCTAAATGTATACATGCAAGAAAATCGGTTTTATACCTAAATGTAAAATTCTGTAATTTTTCCAAATGCCCTGTCGTTATAGCATTATGTCAACTTGAGTAAGATGTAGAGGGTTAATTAACTTTAATATGTGAAGCTAATGATTTGAGGCAACTTGATATGGATTTCTAAATGTGTATATGCAAGAAAATCAGCTTAATACATGGACATTTAGGAAATTATGGAATTTTTTTCCAAATGCACTGCCGTTATGGTTTCAAGCCAACTTTGGTAAGATTAAGAAAGTTAATTAACTTCAATATGTTTAGTTAATGATTCGAAGTAACCTCATATGAATTTCTAAATGTGTACATGCAATAAAGTCGGTTTTATACCTAAATGTAAAATTCTGGAATTTTTTCCAAATGCACTGCCATTATGGCTTTATGTCAGCTTGAGTAATTAACTTTAATATGTGAAGCTAACGATTTGAAGGAACTTGATTAGGATTTTTAAATGTGTATATGCAAGAAAATCAGTTTTATACCTAAATGTGAAATTATGGAATTTTTTTTCAACTTCACTGCCGTTATGGTTTTATGCCAACTTTAGTAAGACGAAGAAGGTTAATTAACTTTAGTATGTGAAGCTAATGATTTAGAGCCATTCGACATAGATTGCCAAATGTTTGTTTGCAAGAAAATCGGTTTATACCTAAATGTAAAATTGTGGAATTTTTCCGAATGCACTGTCGTTTTGGTTTTATGCCAACTTTTGTAAGATGAAGAAGGTTAATTAACTTTAATATGTTAAACTAACGATTTGAAGCAACTTGATATGGATTTATAAACGTGAATGTGCAAGAAAATTAGTTTTATACCTCAATGTAAATATTGTAATTTTCCAAATGCACTGCCGTTTTGGCTTTATGCCAACTTCTGAGAGATGAAGAAGGTTAACTGACTTTAATATGTAAAGTTTATGATTTGAAGCAAATTCATATGGATTTCTAAATGTGTATATGCAAGAAAATCATTTTTATACCTAAATGTGAAATTATGGAATTTTTTTCCAAATGCACTGCCGTTATGGTTTTATGCCAACTATAGTAAGATGAAGAAGGTTAATTATATTTAATATGTTATGCTAATTATTCGAAGCAACCTCATATGTATTTCTAAATGTGTATATGCAAGAAAATCGGTTTTATACCTAAATGTAAAATTGTGGAATTTTTCCAAATGCACTGTCGTTTTGGTTTTATGCCAACTTCTGAAAGATGAAGAAGGTTTATTAACTTTAATATGTTAAGCTAATGAGTTGAAGCAACTTGATATGGATTTCTAAATGTCTACATGCAAGAAAGTAGGTTTTATAACTAAATGTAAATATATGGAATTTTTTCCAAATGCACTGCCGTTTTGGCTTTATGCCAACTTCTGTAAGATGACGATGGTTAATTAGCTTGAATATGTGACGCTAATGATTTGAATCAGCCCGATATTGACCGCTAAATGTTAAAATGCAGGAAATTCGGTTTCATACTTAAATGTAAAATTGGGGATTTTTTCCAAATGCACTGCCATTATGGCTTTATGTCAACTTGAGTAAGATGATGAGAGTTAATTAACTTTAATATGTGAAGCTAACGATTTGAAGCAACTTCAAATGGATTTCTAAATTTGTACATGCAAGAAAATCGGTTTCATACCTGAATGTAAAATTGTGGAATTTTTCCAAATGCACTGCCGTTATGGCTTTATGTCAACCTGAGTAAGATGATGAGGGTTAATTAACTTTAATATATGAAGCTAATGAGTTGAAGCAACTTGATATGGATTTCTAAATGTGTTTATGCAAGAAGGTCGGTTTTAAGGTTAAGTAAATTTGTGGAATTTTTCCAAATGCACAGCCGTTATGGCTTTATGTGAACTGCGGTAATATGAAGAAGGTTAACTAACTTTAATATATGAAGCTAATGAGTTGAAGCAACTTGATATGGATTTCTAAATGTGTTTATGCAAGAAAACCAGTTTTATACCTAAATGTAAAATTGTGGAATTTTTCCAAATGCACTGTCGTTTTGGTTTTATGCCAACTTCTGAGGGATGAAGAAAGTTAACTTACTTTAATATGTAAAGTTAATGATATGAAGCAACTTCATATGGATTTCTAAATGTGTATATGCAAGAAAATCAGTTTAATACATGGACATTTAGGAAATTATGGAATTTTTTTCCAAATGCACTGCCGTTATGGTTTCATGCCAACTTTGGTAAGATGAAGAAAGTTAATTAACTTTAATATGTTAAGCTAATGATTCGAAGTAACCTCATATGAATTTCTAAATGTGTACATGCAATAAAGTCGGTTTTATACCTAAATGTAAAATTGTGGAATTTTCCAAATGCACTGTCGTTTTAGCTTTATGCCAACTTCAGTAAGATGAAGAAGGTTAATTAAATTTAATATATGAAGCTAATGATTTGAAGCAACTTCATATGTATACCTAAAAGTGTATATGCAAGAAAATCGGTTTTATACTTAAATGTAAAATTGTGGATTTTTTCCAAATGCACTGCAGTTATGGCTTTATGTTAACTTGAGTAAGATAAAGAAGGTAAAGTAACTGGAATATATGAAGTTAGCGAATTGAAGCAACTTCATATGTATTTTTAAATGTGTATATTGCAAGAAAACCGGTTTTATACCTAAATGTAAAATTGTGGAAATTTTTCAAATCCACTGTCGTTATGGCATTATGCCAACTTCAGTAAGTAGAAGAAGGTTATTCAACTTTAATGTGTGAAGCTTATGATCTGAGGCAACTTTTTATGGATTTCTAAATGTATACATGCAAGATCGGTTTTATACCTAAATGTAAAATTTTGTAATTTTTCCAAACGCCCTGTCGTTGTAGCATTATGTCAACTTGAGTAAGATGTAGAGGGTTAATTAACTTTAAAATGTGAAGCTAATGATTTGAGACAACTTGATATGGATTTCTTAATGTGTATATGCAAGAAAATCGGTTTTACACCTAAATGTAAAATTCTGTAATTTTTCCAAATGCCCTGTCGTTATAGCATTATGTCAACTTGAGTAAGATGTAGAGGGTTAATTAACTTTAATATATGAAGCTAATGAGTTGAAGCAACTTGATATGAATTTCTAAATGTGTTTATGCAAGAAAATCAGTTTTATACCTAAATGTAAAATTGTGGAATTTTTCCAAATGCACTGTCGTTTTGGTTTTATGCCAACTTCTGAGGGATGAAGAAAGTTAACTTACTTTAATATGTAAAGTTAATGATTTGAGGCAACTTAATATGGATTTCTAAATGTGTATATGCAAGAAAATCAGTTTAATACATGGACATTTAGGAAATTATGGAATTTTTTTCCAAATGCACTGCCGTTATGGTTTCAAGCCAACTTTGGTAAGATTAAGAAAGTTAATTAACTTCAATATGTTTAGTTAATGATTCGAAGTAACCTCATAAGAATTTCTAAATGTGTACATGCAATAAAGTCGGTTTTATACCTAAATGTAAAATTCTGGAATTTTTTCCAAATGCACTGCCATTATGGCTTTATGTCAGCTTGAGTAATTAACTTTAATATGTGAAGCTAACGATTTGAAGGAACTTGATTAGGATTTTTAAATGTGTATATGCAAGAAAATCGGTTTTATACCTAAATGTGAAATTATGGAATTTTTTTTCAACTTCACTGCCGTTATGGTTTTATGCCAACTTTAGTAAGACGAAGAAGGTTAATTAACTTTAGTATGTGAAGCTAATGATTTAGAGCCATTCGACATAGGTTGCCAAATATTTATATGCAAGAAAATCGGTTTATACCTAAATGTAAAATTGTGGAATTTTTCCAAATG
This sequence comes from Bactrocera tryoni, assembly GCF_016617805.1. Classification (NCBI taxonomy): domain Eukaryota; kingdom Metazoa; phylum Arthropoda; class Insecta; order Diptera; family Tephritidae; genus Bactrocera; species Bactrocera tryoni. Next base: position 6,965 of record NW_024395175.1, on the reverse strand, counting down.
CACTGTTGTTTTGGTTTTATGCCACCTTCTGTAAGATGAAGAAGGTTAATTAACTTTAATATGTTAAACTAACGATTTGAAGCAACTTGATATGGATTTATAAATGTGAATGTGCAAGAAAATCAGTTTTATACCTCAATGTAAATATTGTAATTTTCCAAATGCACTGCCGTTTTGGCTTTATGCCAACTTCTGAGGGATGAAGAAGGTTAACTGACTTTAATATGTAAAGTTTATGATTTGAAGCAAATTCATATGGATTTCCAAATGTGTATGTGCAAGAAAATCATTTTTATACCTAAATTTGAAATTATGGAATTTTTTTCCAAATGCACTGCCGTTATGGTTTTATGCCAACTTTAGTAAAATGAAGAAGGTTAATTATCTTTAATATGTTATGCTAATTATTCGAAGCAACCTCGTATGTATTTTTAAATGTGTATATGCAAGAAATTCGGTTCTATACCTTAATGTAAAATTATGAAATTTTTTCCAAATGCACTGCCGTTATGGTTTTATGTCAACTTGAGTAAGATGATGAGTGTTAATTAACTTTAAGATGTGAAGCTAACGATTTGAAGCAACTTCAAATAGATTTCTAAATGTGTACATGCAAGAAAATCGGTTTTATACCTAAATGTAAAATTGTGGAATTTTTCCAAATGCACTGTCGTTTTGGTTTTATGCCAACTTCTGTAAGATGAAGAAGGTTAAATAACTTTAATATGTTAAACTAAAGATTTGAAGCAACTTGATATGGATTTCTAAATGTGTATATGCAAGAAAATCATTTTTATACCTAAATGTGAAATTATGGAATTTTTTTCCAAATGCACTGCCGTTATGGTTTTATGCCTAGTAAGATGAAGAAGGTTTATTATCTTTAATATGTTATGCTAATTATTCGAAGCAACCTCGTATGTATTTTTAAATGTGTATATGCAAGAAAATCATTTTTATACCTAAATGTGAAATTATGGAATTTTTTCCAAATGCTCTGCCGTTATGGCTTTATGTCAATTTGAGTAAGATGATGAGGGATAATTAACTTTAATATGTGAAGCTAACGATACGAAGCAACTTGGTATGGATTTTTAAATGAGTACATGCAAGAAAATCAGTTTTATACCTAAATGTGAAATTATGGAATTTTTTTTCAACTTCACTGCCGTTATGGTTTTATGCCAACTTTAGTAAGACGAAGAAGGTTAATTAACTTTAGTATATGAATCTAATGATTTAGAGCCATTTGACATAGATTGCCAAATGCTTATATGCAAGAAAATCGGTTTTATACCTAAATGTAAAATTGTTGAATTTTTCCAAATGCACTGTCGTTTTGGTTTTATGCCAACTTCTGTAAGATGAAGAAGGTTTATTAACTTTAATATGTTAAGCTAATAATTTGAAGCAAATTGATATGGATTTCTAAATGTCTACATGCAAGAAAGTAGGTTTTATACCTAAATGTAAATATATGGAATTTTTTCCAAATGCACTGCCGTTTTGGCTTTATGCCAACTTCTGTAAGATGACGATGGTTAATTAACTTGAATATGTGACGTTAATGATTTGAATCAGCCCGATATTGACCGCTAAATGTTAAAATGCAGGAAATTCGGTTTTATACTTAAATGTAAAATTGTGGATTTTTTCCAAATGCACAGCCGTTATGGCTTTATGTCAACTGCGGTAATATGAAGAAGGTTAACTAACTTTAATATATGAAGCTAATGAGTTGAAGCAACTTGATATGGATTTCTAAATGTGTTTATGCAAGAAAGTCGGTTTTAAAGTTAAGTAAATTTGTGGAATTTTTCCAAATGCACTGCCGTTATGGCTTTATGTCAACTGCGGTAATATGAAGAAGGTTAACTAACTTTAATATATGAAGCTAATGACTTGAAGCAACTTGATATGGATTTCTAAATGGGTTTATGCAAGAAAATCAGTTTTATACCTAAATGTAAAATTGTGGAATTTTTCCAAATGCACTGTCGTTTTGGTTTTATGCCAACTTCTGAGGGATGAAGAAAGTTAACTTACTTTAATATGTAAAGTTAATGATTTGAAGCAACTTCATATGGATTTCTAAATGTGTATATGCAAGAAAATCAGTTTAGTACATGGACATTTAGGAAATTTTGGAATTTTTTTCCAAATGCACTGCCGTTATGGTTTCATGCCAACTTTGGTAAGATGAAGAAAGTTAACTTACTTTAATATGTAAAGTTAATGATTTGAAGCAACTTCATATGGATTTCTAAATGTGTATATGCAAGAAAATCAGTTTAATACCTAAATGTGAAATTATGGAATTTTTTTCCAAATGCACTGCCGTTATGGTTTCATGCCAACTTTGGTAATATGAAGAAAGTTAATTACCTTCAATATGTTAAGCTAATGATTCGAAGTAACCTCATATGACTTTCTAAATGTGTACATGCAATAAAGTCTTTTTTATACCTAAATGTAAAATTGTGGAATTTTTCCAAATGCACTGCCGTTATGGCTTAATGTCAACCTGAGTAAGATGAAGAAGGTTAATTAACTTTAATATGTGAAGCTAACGATTTGTAGCAAATTGATATGAATTTCTAGATGTGTACATGCAAGAAAATCGGTTTCATACCTGAATGTAAATTTGTTGAATTTTTCCAAATGCACAGCCGTTATGGCTTTATGTCAACTGCGGTATTATGAAGAATGTTAACTAACTTTAATATATGAAGCTAATGAGTTGAAGCAACTCGATATGGATTTCTAAATGTGTGCATGCAAGAAAATCAGTTTTATACGTAAATGTTAAATTATGGAACTTTTTTCCAAATGCACTGCCGTAATGGTTTTATGCCAACTTAACCTTCAAGCGGGCGCGCCATCTTTTGTAACAAAAGCGGTCGCGCGTAGTCTTTTCGACGCCTCAATTGAAATACGAGATTTAAAGTGGATTGAGTTATGGAATTCATTTTTTTATTAGTTTTAGTTATTATGTAATCATAAAATAATATTTTACAGGAAAAGTATTTTTTGTTTGTCATTTTAAATGAGGGAAAAACATAAAAGGTAATATAACTCAGTGAATGCTAATTAAATTCATTAATCTTAACACAAAACCAAACAAATTTTTTTCAAAATTTGGGGAAAACATAAAAATTAATAGAATATATTGAAAAGAATGTAAATACATTTATATCTTATTAGAAAGTTAGAATAGTTCAATAGTCAGATTCATCAGATTCATCCGTCACAAAATACTCATTGCAAATAAATACCGTATGGTCTCGACAAATATTTCTTTCGCAGATTTTGCATTGGGTTTTTGTCTGCCTTCTTTTTTTGCTGGACATATTTTGCAGCTTACTCTACTGGCTTCGGATGTACTTGCCTCACTATTGGGCTCATCATCTAATTTCAAAAAACCTCTTATATTTCTTTTCAAGTTTCTTGGTAAGTTTTTATCAGCTCTTCTTTTCATATGTTCTTTCGTCATTTCTATTCCCAATTCGCGTAGAAATGTACGTCTTTTTTCGACAACTACATCATTTTCTCTCAAAATTACCATTGAGTTTACTCCAGCAATATTTAACAAGCGAAAAAAGAGTGTCAATGGCCACCTATTGCACTTCCTTGATACGGAATACAGTTTTACCTTTTTTATCTACTTCATCAACTCCACCTTTGGTTTTGTTGTAAAAAGTTATAATAGCTGGTTTTCGTTTCTCGTTAGTGCTGGTGTCAATTTCAACTGTACGATGAAGTGATGAAATAAGAACAACAGATCGTTTCTTTTTAGGTATTTTCTTTTTTTATTTTTACGCAAAGTGCCAATAAAGACATTTTATCATTTGTGGCTAAATTTTTTACCAAAAGAATGCTGGTGAACCAGTTATCAATGGTCAAATTTCGTCCGGTTTCAGAAATTGGTGAAATTAACCTTTTTACAACATCACTTCCTGAATTACTGATTTGAAAGGGTCCTTCTGGTTGTCTCCCAGCATAAAGCTCAATATTCAACGTGTAAACGTTTTTTGAATCCACTAGTGCATAAATCTTTAGCCCATATTTGTCAAGTTTTGATTTGTTGTATTGTCTAAAAGGACATTTTCCGCCAAATCCGCACATCATTTCATCTATTACAACATTCTTACTAACATAATAAGGAGAAAGGCAGTTTTCTGTGAACATATTTAGCACTTCTCGTATGGGCGCAGCTTTATCTTGGGCTCGGCGAAAAATTCTTGTGGATGCATCATCAAACCGGAGAGAGTTTAGAAGAAATTTCATTCTTTTCAAAAGCATAGTATTTGGAAATATGGAAATACCAGTAGCATCACTATACACATCCTCCAAATTTCCATGAGACATTCGTAAGGTTCCAGCAATATCTAATAATCCGAACAGGGCCCGAATCTCAACAGAATCGGTAGTTTTACAATCTCGAACTCTGGAGTATGCGCTTTCTTTTTTCTGTATAAATTCGTTAGTATATTTTACTACTGTCGTTATAATTTTATCGCATATGAACAAATCCCATGCTTTTATAGATGTTGTTACGCCCATGCCTTTTCCAAGAACACCAGCCTCTTGAGTCAATATTATGGGGTGGATACCTAACTCTATCACTATTTGATTTTTTCCATTTTGTAACATTATTACGTGCCATGAAGTATGGAGCTCTATCAGCCAAAGGAATGTTTTCCTCTTCCGAGTTACTTTCTTCGTTTGAATGTTCCATTTCATGATCAGATTCCAGATCTGGTCTACATTCAGATATTTCTGATTCTTCATTACATTCCACATCAGATAAGTCGTCAGAGACTTTTGATCCTTCATCACTTAAAGTTTTACCACATTCATCATCTTCCTCTAGGAGAAATTTCATTATTTCACTTTCACTTATTCTTGTTTTAGCCATTTTTACCAATAACTGCAACACTTTATTATATCAGGAAATGTGCACAGAGAGTCGCGCGTAAACTAAAAGACGTCAAACGCGCGTAGTCTTTTCGACGACTAGAGGCAAGTAAATGCTTGCTATAAACAGTCGACAAGCTTAAAAAAGAGACGGAAATAGTGCATTCGATTGGAAATGAACTAACCTCAAGCTACTAGAGCTACCAAATATCTGGGATTATATACACAAAAATTATAATACTTTATTCACCATGGGCGGTCGAAAAGACTACGCGCGACTTCTTGAAGGTTAAGTAAGATGAAGAAAGTTATTTAACTTTAATATGTTAAGCTAACGATTCGAAGCAAACTCATATGTATTTCTAAAAGTGTATATGCAAGAAAATCGGTTTTATACCTAAATGTAAAATTCTGGAATTTTTCCAAATGCACTGCCGTTATGGCTTTATGTCAACTTGAGTAAAATGATAAGGGTTAATTAAATTTAATATCATATAAATACCTAAATGTGTATATAGTAATGTATACATACATACATGCATACATACATACATACATACTTACATACATACATACATATATACATACATACATACATTTATACATAGTATGTATGATGCTACAACAACATTAAATATAAGAGTATTAAGAGAACTTATCGTGGTAGCATAATATTTAGTAATAAGAGAAATTAGAATAAGCTCTATGTTATTTATGCTTAGTGATAATGTAAGAAAATAAAGAAAACCAGTTCTTATTGTGACACTGAAGATTATGTTTCATTTAAGAATATAAATGGCGACGAGGATTAAAACTTAAACAAAATTTAAGAAGATTTAAATATTGTTCAATCTGTGCACCTAAAAATTAAAAAATTGGTGAATTATACTAATTTCAAAGGCTTAAAAGTTATAAGGAAATACGAAACAATAAATGTGAAAATGTCAAGTTAAATATAATAAGTAGCAGCATAAAATTATAAATTTGGTGAAATTTGTGAAAAGTGCGTTTGTAATAACGGCCTTTAATCAGGTCAATTAACTTGAATAAGGTGTTTAAAACTATATAACAAATAAGTTAAAAATAACTGAGTTTGAACACGACCTCTATGAAGGTTAAATACTGTCTGCTTAAAACAGCAACATATTAGTGATTTTTCTTAGTGCAAATTCAATTGCGACCTCTACGAAGGTTAGAGACATAGTTCTTACAAAAACAAAAACTCAGAAGTGCAAAAACAATTTCGACCTCTACGAAGGTTAGAGACTAGTTTAATATAAAACAAAAAAAAAATTCAGTGATTCCTCTGAAATGCAATAACAATTGCGACCTCTACGAAGGTTAGAGAAAAACTTCTTGCAAAAACAAAAATTCAGTGATTACTCTGAAGTGCAAAAACAATCGGGAACTCTTCGAAAGTTAAAGCGTACCGATTTATAAAACAAAAACTACTTATATATATTTGGAATACATAAATACACAAGAAATTAAATAATACCAACAACAAATTACGGATTCTCTCAAATAAAAATGCAATTGTGACCTCCACAAAGGACATGGAATTTAACAACAACAGCACTTGTAACAACGCAACGAACGAGAGCGAGAAGTAAATTCAAGGAATATCAGAAGAAACAACAATTTCAATAATAACAATAAGTACACCGGCACAAATAGTAGAGTCGACAACCAAATTGCAACGAGAGCAACAAGATTAGCAGTTACAACACAAAACAACAAGAAGAAACGTACATAGGTAATTGTACGCCAAAAATTACATATGAACGTTTTGTGCTAACCTACTGAGTACATATGTATGTTATCACTGTGCTATTATATCGGGTGATTTTTTAAGAGCTTGATAACTTTTTAAAAAAAAAAAAACGCATAAAATTTGCAAAATCTCATCGGTTCTTTATTTGAAACGTTAGATTGGTTCATGACATTTACTTTTTGAAGATAATTTCATTTAAATGTTGACCGCGGCTGCGTCTTAGGTGATCCATTCGGAAAGTCCAATTTTGGGCAACTTTTTCGAGCATTTCGGC
>NW_024395174.1:0-47896 GCF_016617805.1 Bactrocera tryoni | reverse complement strand
AATTAACTTTTATATGTGAATTTAATAATTTGAAACAACTTGATATGGATTTCTAAATGTGTACATGCACGAAAGTCGGTTTTATACCTAAATGTAAAATTGTTGAATTTTTCCAAACGCACTACCCTTATGGCTTTATGCCAACTTTAGTAAGATGAAGAAAGTAAATTAACTTTAATATGTGAAGCTAATGATTTGAAGCAACATGATAAGGATTTCTAAATGTGTTCATGCCAGAAAATCGGTTTTATACCTAAATGTAAAATTGTGGAATTTTTCCAAGTGCTCTGCCGTTATGGCTTTATGCGAACTTTGGTAAGATGAAGAAAATTAATTAACTTTAATATGTGAGTTATATAATTTGAATAAACTTGATATGGATTTTTAAATGTGTAGAAGAAAGTCGGTTTTATACCTAAATGTAAAATTGTGGAATTTTTCCAAACGCACTACCCTGATGGCTTTATGCCAACTTTAATAAGATGAAGAAAGTTAATTAATTTTAATATGTTAAGCTTATGATTTGAAGCAATTTGAAATGGATTCCTAAATGTGTACATGCAAGAAAGTTGGTTTTATACCTAAATGTAAAATTATGGAATTTTTTTAAACGCATTGACCTTATGGCTTCATGCCAACTTTAGTAAGATGAAGAAAGTTAATTAACTTTAATATTTGAAGCTAATGATTTGAAGCAATTTGATATGGATTTCTAAATGTGTACATGCCAGAAAATCGGTTTTATAACTAAATCTAAAATTGTGGAATTTTTCCAAATGCACTGCCGTTATGGCTTTATGCCAACTTTAGTAAGATGAAGAAAGTTAATAAACTTTAATATGTTAAGCTAATGATTTGAAGCAACTTTGTAAGGATTTCTTAATGTGTTCATGCCAGAAAATCGGTTATATAACAAAATGTAAAATTGTGGAATTTTTCCAAATACACTGCCGTTATGGCTTTATGCCAACTTTAGTATGATGAAGAAAGTTCATAAGCTTTAACATGTGAACTTAATAATTTGAAGCAACTTGATATGGATTTCTAAATGTGTGCATGCAATAAAGTCGGTTTTATACCTAAATGTAAATTATGGAATTTTTTCCAAATGCACTGCCGTTTTGGTCTTATGTCAACTTGAGTAAGATGGTGAGGGTTAATTAATTAACTTTAATATGCGAAGCTAATGATTTGAAGTAACTTTATATGGATATCTAAATGTGTACATGCAAGAAAGTCGGTTTTCAACCTCAATGTAAAATTGTAGAATTTTTCCAAACGCACTACCTTTATGGCTTTATGCCAACTTTAGTAAGATGAAGAAAGTTAATTAACTTTAATATGTGAAGCTAATGATTTGAAGCAATTTGATATGGATTTCTAAATGTGTACATGCCAGAAAATCGGTTTTATAACTAAATGTAAAATTGTGGAATTTTTCCAAATGCACTGCCGTTATGGCTTTATGCCAGCTTTAGTAAGATGAAGAAAGTTAATTAACTTTAATATGTGAATTTAATAATTTGAGATAACTTGATATGGATTTCTAAAAGTGTACATGCACGCAACTCGGTTTTATACCTAAATGTAAATTGTGGAATTTTTTCCAAATGCACTGCCGTTATGGTCTTATGTCAACTTGAGTAAGATGGTGAGGGTTAATTAATTAACTTTAATATGTGAAGCTAATGATTTGAAGCAACTTGATATGGATTTCGAAATGTGTACATGCAGAATATCGGTTTTAAATCTAAATGTAAATTGTGGAATTTTTCCAAATGCACTACTGTTATGGCTTTATACCAACTTTAGTAAGATGAAAAATGTTAATTAACTTTAATATGTGAAGATAATGATTTGAAGCAACATGATATGGATCTCTAAATGTGTACATGACAGAAAATCGGTTTTATGACTAAATGTAGAATTGTGGAATTTTTCCAAATGTTGTGCCGTTATGGCTTTATGCCAACTTTAAGATGAAGAAAGTTAATTACCTTTAATATGTGAAGCTAATGATTTGAAGCAACTTGGTGTGGATTTCTAAAAGTGTACATACCAAAAATTCGGTTTTATACCTAAATGAAAATTTGTGGAATTTTTCTAAATGCACTACCGTTTTTGCTTTATGCGAACTTCTGTGAGATGACGAAGGTTAATTAACTTTAATATGTTAAGCTAATGATTTCAGGCAACTCGATATGGATTGCTAAATGTTTAAATGTAGGAAAATCGGTTTTATATCTTAATGTAAAAATGTGGAATTTTTCCAAATGCTGTGCCGTTATGGCTTTATTCCAACTTTAGTAAGATGAAGAAAGTTAATTAACTTAAATATGTGAAGCTAATAAATTGAATCAACTTGATATGGATTTCTTAATGTGTACATGCCAGAAAATCAGTTTTATAACTAAATGTAAAATTGTGGAATTTTACCAAATGCACTGCCGTTATGGTCCTAAGTCAACTTGAGTAAGATGGTGAGGGTTAAACAACTTTAATATATTCAGCTAATGATTTGAAGCAACTTAATATGGATTTCTAAATGTGTACATGCCAGAAAATCGGTTTTATAATTAAATGTATAATTGTGGAATTTTTTCCAAACGCACTACTCTTATGGCTTTATGCGAACTTTAGTAAGTTGAAGAAAGTTAATTAAATTTAAAATGTGAAGCTAATGATTTGGAGCAACTTGGTATGGATTTCTTAATGTGTACATGCCAGAAAATCGGTTTTATAACTAAATATAAAGTTGTGGAATTTTTCCAAATGCAATGTCGTTATGGCTTTATGCCAAATTTAGTAAGATGAAGAAAGTTAATTAACTTTAATATGTGAATTTAATAATTTGAAGAACTTGATATGTATTTCTAAATGTGTACATGCAAGAAAGTCGGTTTTATACCCAAATGTAAAATTGTGGAGTTTTTCCAAATGCACTGCCGTTAGGGCTTTATGCGAACTTGAGTAAGATGAAGAAAGTTAATTAACTTTAATATGTGAAGCTAATGATTTGGAGCAACTTGGTATGGAATTCTAAATGTGTACATGCCTGAAAATCGGTTTTATACCTAAATGTAAAATTATGGAATTTTTTCCAAATGCACTGCCGTTATGGCTTTATGCCAAATTTAGTAAGATGAAGAAAGTTAATTAACTTTAATATGTGAAGCTAATGATTTGGAGCAACTTTGTATGGATTTCTTAATGTGTACATGCCAGAAAAACGGTTTTATACCTAAATGTAAAATTATGGAATTTTTTCCAAATTCACTGCCGTTTTGGCTTTATGCCAACTTGAGTAAGATGGTGAGGGTAAATTTACTTTAATAAGTCAAGTTAATGATTTAAGGCAACTTGATATGGATTTTTAAATGTTTAAATGCAGGAAAATCGGTTTTATACCTAAATGTAAAATTGTGGATTTTTTTCCGAATGCAATGTCGTTATGGCTTTATGCCAAATTTAGTAAGATTAAGAAAGTTAATAAACTTTAATATGTGAATTTAATAATTTGAAACAACTTGATATGGATTTTTAAATGTGTACATGCACGAAAGTCGGTTTTATAGCTAAATGTAAAATTGTGGAATTTTTCCAAACGCACTACCCTTATGGCTTTATGCCAACTTTAATAAGATGAAGAAAGTTAATTAACTTTAATATGTGAAGCTAATGATTTGGAGCAACTTGGTATGGAATTCTAAATGTGTGCCAGAAAATCGGTTTTATAACTAAATATAAAATTGTGGAATTTTTCCAAATGCAATGTCGTTATGGCTGTATGCCAAATTTAGTAAGATTAAGAAAGTTAATAAACTTTAATATGTGAATTTAATAATTTGAAGCAACTTTATATGTATTTCTAAATGTGTACATGCAAGAAAGTCGGTTTTCAACCTAAATAGAAAATTGTGGAATTTTTCCAAACGCACTACCTTTATGGCTTTATGCCAACTTTAGTAAAAGGAAAAAAGTTAATTAACTTTAATATGTGAATTTAATAATTTGAAACAACTTGATATGGATTTCTAAATGTGTACATGCACGAAAGTCGGTTTTATAGCTAAATGTAAAATTGTGGAATTTTTCCAAACGCACTACCCTTATGGCTTTTTGCCAACTTTAATAAGATGAAGAAAGTTAATTAACTTTAATATGTGAAGCTAATGATTTGGTGCAACTTGATATGGATTTCTAAATGTGTGCATGCAAGAAAATCGGTTTTATACCGAAATGTAAAATTGTGGAATTTTTCCAAGTGCTCTGCCGTTATGGCTTTATGCGAACTTTGGTAAGATGAAGAAAGTTAATTAACTTTAATATGTGAGTTTTATAATTTGAATAAACTTGATATGGATTTTTAAAAGTGTAGATGCAAGAAAGTCGGTTTTATACCTAAATGTAAAATTGTGGAATTTTTCCAAGCGCACTACCCTGATGGCTTTATGCCAACTTTAATAAGATGAAGAAAGTTAATTAACTTCAATATGTTAAGCTAATGATTTGAATCAACTTGATATGGATTTCTAAATGTGAACATGCCAGAAAATCAGTTTTTTAACTAAATGTAAAACTGTGGAATTTTTCCAAATGCAGTGCCGTTATGGTTTTACGTCAACTTGAGTAAGATAGTGAGGGTTAATTAATTAACTTTAATATTTGAAGCTAATGATTTGAATCAACTTGATATGGATTTTGAAATGTGTGCATGCAAGAAAGTCGGTTTTATACCTAAATGTGAAATTGTGGAAGTTTTCCAAACGCTCTACCCTTATGGCCTTATGCCAACTTTAGTAAGATGAAGAAAGTTAATAAACTTTAATATGTTAAGCTAATGATTTGAAGCCACTTGATAAGGATTTCTTAATGTGTTCATGCCAGAAAATCGGTTTTATAACTAAATGTAAAATTGTGGAATTTTTCCAAATGCACTGCCGTTATGGCTTTATGCCAACTTTAGTATGATGAAGAAAGTTCATTAGCTTTAATATGTGAATTTAATAATTTGAAGCAACTTGAAATGGATTTCTAAATGCGTACTTGCAAGAAAGTCGGTTTTATACCTAAATGTAAAATTGTGGAATATTTCCAAACGCACTACCGTTATGGCTTTATGCCAAATTTAGTAAGATGAAGAAAGTAAATTAACTTTAATATGTGAAGCTAATGATTTGAAGCCATTCGACATAGATTGCCAAATGTGTATATGCAAGAAAATCGGTTTTACACCTAAATGTTAAATTGTGGAATTTTTCCAAATGCGCTGCCGTTTTGGCGTTATGCTAACTTCAGTAAGATGAAGAAGGTTAATTAACTTAATATGTGAAGCTAATGATTTGAAGCCATTCGACATATATTGCCAAATGTGTATATGCAAGAAAATCGGTTTAATACCTAAATGTAAAATTGTGGAATTTTTCCAAATGCACTGTCGTTTTGGCTTTATGCCAAGTTCTGTAAGATGAAGAAAGTTAATTAACTTTAATATGTGAATTTAATAATTTATAACAACTTGATATGGATTTCTAAATGTGTACATGCCAGAATATCGGATTTATACCTAAGTGTAAAATTGTGGAATTTTTCCAAATGCACTACTGTTATGGCTTTATGCCAACTTTAGTTAGATGAAGAAAGTTAATTAACTTTATTATGTGAAGCTAATGATTTGAACCAATTTGATATGGATTTCTAAATGTGCACATGCCAGAAAATCGGTTTTATACCTAAATGTAAAATTGTGGAATTTTTCAAAATGCACTACCGTTATGGCTTTATGCCAACTTCGTAAGATGAAGAAGGTTAATTAACTTTAATATGCGAAGCTAATGACTTGAAGCAACTAGACATGGATTTCTAAATGTGTACATGCCAGAATATCGGTTTTATACCGAAATGTAAAAGTGTGGAATTTTTCGAAATGCACTGCCGTTTTGGCTTTATCCCAACTTTAGTAAGATTAAGAAAGTTAATTAACTTTAATATGTGAAGCTAATGATTTGAAGCAATTTGATATCGATTTATAAATGTGTACATGCCAGAAAATAGGTTTCATACCAAAATGTCAAATTGTGGAATTTTTCCAAATGAACTGCCGTTATGGCTTTATGCCAACTTTAGTAAGATGAAGAAAGGTAATTAACTTTAATTTAATATGTGAAGCTAATGATTTGAAGCAACTTGATATGGATTTCTAAATGTGTACATGCCAGAAAATCAGTTTTATAACTAAATGTAAAATTGTGGAATTTTTCCAAATGCACTGCCGTTATGGTCTTATGTCAACTTGAGTAAGATGGTGAGGGTTAATTAAGTTTAATATGTTAAGCTAATGATTTGAAGCAACTTGATTCGGATTTCTAAATGTGTGCATGCAAGAAAGTCGGTTTTATACCTAAATGTAAAATTGTGGAATATTTCCAAACGCACTACCCTTATGGCTTTATGCCAAATTTAGTAAGATGAAGAAAGTAAATTAACTTTAATATGTGAAGCTAATGATTTGAAGCAACTTGATAAGGATTTCTAAATGTGTTCATGCCAGAAAATCGGTTTTATAACTAAATGTAAAATTGTGGTATCTTTCCAAATGCACTACCCTTATGGCTTTATGCCAAATTTAGTAAGATGAAGAAAGTAAATTAACTTTAATATGTGAAGCTAATGATTTGAAGCAACTTGATAAGGATTTCTAAATGTGTTCATGCCAGAAAATCGGTTTTATAACTAAATGTAAAATTGTGGTATCTTTCCAAATGCACTACCGTTATGGCTTTATGCCAACTTTAGTATGATGAAGAAAGTTCATTAGCTTTAATATGTGAATTTAATAATTTGAAGCAACTTGAAATGGATTTCTAAATGCGTACTTGCAAGAAAGTCGGTTTTATACCTAAATGTAAAATTATGGAATTTTTTCCAAACGCACTGCCGTTATGGTCTTATGTCAACATGAGTAAGATGGTGAGGGTTAATTAATTAACTTTAATATGTGAAGCTAATGATTTGAAGCAACTTGCTATGGATTTCTAAAAGTGTTCATGCCAGAAAATCGGTTTAATACCTAAATGTAAAATTGTGAAATTTTTCCAAATGCACTGGCGTTATGGTCTTATGTCAACTTGAGTAAGATGGTGAGGGTTAATTAATTAACTTTAATATGTGAAGCTAATGATTTGACTCAACTTGATATGGATTTCTAAAAGTGTTCATGCCAGAAAATCGGTTTAATACCTAAATGTAAAATTGTGGAATTTTTCCAAACGCACTACCCTTATGGCTGTATGCCAACTTTGGTAAGATGAATAAAGTAAATTAACTTTAATATGTGAAGCTAATGATTTAAATCAACTTGATATGGATTTCTAATTGTGTACACGCAAGAAAATCGGTTTTATAACTAAATGTAAAATTGTGGAATTTTTCCAAATGCACTGCCGTTATGGTTTTATGTCAACTTGAGTAAGATGGTGAGGGTTAATTAATTAACTTTAATATGCGAAGGTAATGATTTGAATCAACTTGATATGGATTTCGAAATGTGTGCATGCAACAAAGTCGGTTTTATACCTAAATGTAAAATTATGGAATTTTTTCCAAACGCACTGCCGTTATGGTCTTACGTCAACTTGAGTAAGATGGTGAGGGTTAATTAATTAACTTTAATATGTGAAGCTAATGATTTGACTCAACTTGATATGGATTTCTAAAAGTGTTCATGCCAGAAAATCGGTTTAATACCTAAATGTAAAATTGTGAAATTTTTCCAAACGCACTACCCTTATGGCTGTATGCCAACTTTGGTAAGATGAATAAAGTAAATTAACTTTAATATGTGAAGCTAATGATTTGAATCAACTTGATATGGATTTCTAAATGTATACATGCCAGAAAATCAGTTTTATAACTAAACGTAAAATTGTGGAATTTTTCCAAATGCACTGCCGTTATGGTTTTATGTCAACTTGAGTAAGATGGTGAGGGTTAATTAATTAACTTTAATATGCGAAGGTAATGATTTGAATCAACTTGATATGGATTTCGAAATGTGTGCATGCAACAAAGTCGGTTTTATACCTAAATGTAAAATTATGGAATTTTTTCCAAACGCACTGCCGTTATGGTCTTATGTCAACATGAGTAAGATGGTGAGGGTTAATTAATTAACTTTAATATGTGAAGCTAATGATTTGAAGCAACTTGATAAATTTCTAAAAGTGTTCATGCCAGAAAATCGGTTTAATACCTAAATGTAAAATTGTGAAATTTTTCCAAATGCACTGCCGTTATGGTCTTATGTCAACTTGAGTAAGATGGTGAGGGTTAATTAATTAACTTTAATATGTGAAGCTAATGATTTGACTCAACTTGATATGGATTTCTAAAAGTGTTCATGCCAGAAAATCGGTTTAATACCTAAATGTAAAATTGTGGAATTTTTCCAAACGCACTACCCTTATGGCTATATGCCAACTTTGGTAAGATGAATAAAGTAAATTAACTTTAATATGTGAAGCTAATGATTTAAATCAACTTGATATGGATTTCGAATTGTGTACACGCAAGAAAATCGGTTTTATAACTAAATGTAAAATTGTGGAATTTTTCCAAATGCACTGCCGTTATGGCTTTATGCCAACTTTAGTAAGATGAAGAAAGTTAATTAACTTTAATATGTGAATTTAATGATTTGAGGCAACTTGATATGGACTTCTAAATATTTACATGCAAGAAAATCGGTTTTATACCTAAATGTGAAATTGTGGAATTTTTCCAAATGCACGGCCGTTTTTGCTTTATGCCAACTTTAGTATGATGAAGAAAGTTCATTAGCTTTAATATGTGAATTTAATAAACTGAAGCAACTTGATATGGATTTCTAAATATGTACATGCACGCTAATCGGTTTTATACCTAAATGTAAAATTGTGGAATTTTTTCCAAATGCACTGCCGTTATCTTCCTATGTCAACATGAGTAAGTTGGTGAGGGTTCATTAATTAACTTTAATATGTGAAGCCAATGATTTGAAGCAACTTGATATGGATTTCTAAAAGTTTTCATGCCAGAAAATCGGTTTAATACCTAAATGTAAAATTGTGGAATTTTTCCAAACGCACTACCCTTATGGCTTTAAGCCAACTTTAGTAAGATGAAGAAAGTTAATTAACTTTAATATGTGAAGCTAATGATTTGAAGCAATTTGATATGGATTTCTAAATGTTTACATGCCAGAAAATCGGTTTTTTAACTAAATGTAAAATTGTGGAATTTTTCCAAGTGCTCTGCCGTTATTGCTTTATGCCAACTTTGGTAAGATGAAGAAAGTTTATTAACTTTAATATGTGAATTTTATAATTTGAATAAACTTGATATGGATTTTTAAATGTGTAGATGCAAGAAAGTCGGTTTTATACCTAAATGTAAATTTGTGGAATTTTTCCAAACGCACTACCCTGATGGCTTTATGCCAACTTAAATAAGATGAAGAAAGTTAATTGACTTTAATATATTAAGCTAATGATTTTAGGTAACTTGATATGTATTTTTAAATGTGTAGATGCAAGAAAGTCGGTTTTATACCTAAATGTAAAATTGTTAAACTTTTCCAAACGCACTACCCTTATGGCTTTATGCCAACTTTAGTAAGATGAAGAAAGTAAATTAACTTTAATATGTGAAGCTAATGATTTGAAGCAACTTGATAAGGATTTCTAAATGTGTTCATGCCAGAAAATCAGTATTATAACTAAGTGTAAAATTGTGGAATTTTTCCAAACGCACTACCCTTATGGCTTTATGCCAACTTTAGTAAGATGAAGAAAGTTAATTAACTTTAATATGTGAAGCTAATGATTTGAATCAACTTGATACGGATTTCTAAATGTGTACATGCCAGAAAATCAGTTTTATAACTAAATGTAAAATTGTGGAATTTTTCCAAACGCACTACCCTTATGGCTTTATGCCAAATTTGGTAAGATGAAGAAAGTAAATTAACTTTAATATGTGAAGCTAATGATTTGAAGCAACTTGATAAGAATTTCTAAATGTGTTCATGCCAGAAAATCGGTTTTATAACTAAATGTAAATTTGTGGAATTTTTCCAAATGCACTACCCTTATGGCTTTATGCCAAATTTAGTAAGATGAAGAAAGTTAATAAACTTTAATATGTGAAGCTAATGATTTGAATCAACTTGATATGGATTTCTACATGTGTACATGCCAGAAAATCAGTTTTTTAACTAAATGTAAAACTGTGGAATTTTTCCAAATGCAGTGCCGTTATGGTTTTACGTCAACTTGAGTAAGATGGTGAGGGTTAATTAATTAACTCTAATATGCGAAGCTAATGATTTGAAGTAACTTTATATGGATATCTAAATGTGTACATGCAAGAAAGTCGGCTTTCAACCTCAATGTAAAATTGTAGAATTTTTCCAAACGCACTACCTTTATGGCTTTATGCCAACTTTAGTTAGAGTAAAAAAGTTAATAAACTTTAATATGTGTATTTAGTAATTCGAAACAACTTGATATGGATTTCTAAATGTGTACATTCACGAAAGTCGGTTTTATACCTAAATGTAAAATTGTGGAATTTTTCCAAACGCACTACCCTGATGGCTTTATGCCAACTTTAATAAGATGAAGAAAGTTAATTAACTTTAATATGTGAAGCTAATGATTTGAAGCAATTTGATATGGATTTCTAAATGTGTGCATGCACGAAAGTCGGTTTTATACCGAAATGTAAAATTGTGGAATTTTTCCAAACGCACTACCCTTATGGCTTTATGCCAACTTTAGTAAGATGAAGAAAATTAATTAACTTTAATATGTGAAGCTAATGATTTAAAGTAACTTTATATGGATTTCTAAATGTGTACATGAAAGAAAGTCGGTTTTATACCTAAATGTAAAATTGGGGAATTTTTCCAAACGCACTATCCTTATGGCTTTATGCCAACTTTAGTAAGATGAAGAAAGTAAATTAACTTTTATATGTGAAGCTAATGATTTGAATCAACTTGATATGGATTTCTAAATGTGTTAATGCCAGAAAATCGGTTTTATAACTAAATGTAAAATTGTGGAATTTTTCCAAATGCACTACCGTTATGGCTTTATGTCAACTTCTGTAAGATGAAGAAAGTTAATTAACTTTAATATGTGAAGCTAATGATTTGAATCAATTTGATATGGATTTCTAAATGTGTACATGCCAGAAAATCGGTTTTATAACTAAATGTAAAATTGTGCAATTTTTCCAAATGCACTGCCGTTATGGCTTCATGCCAACTTTAGTAAGATGAAGAAAGTTAATTAACTTTAATATGTGAATTTAATAATTTGAAGCAACTTGATATGGATTTCTTAATGTGTACATGCACGAAAGTCGGTTTTATACCTAAATGTAAAATTGTGGAATTTTTCCAAACGCACTACCCTTATGGCTTTATGCCAACTTTAGTAAGATGAAAAAAGTAAATTAACTTTAATATGTGAAGCTAATGATTTGAAGCAACTTGATAAGGATTTCTAAATGTGTTCATGCCAGAAAATCGGTTTTATAACTAAATGTAAAATTGTGGAATTTTTCCAAATGCACTGCCGTTATGGCTTTATGCCAACTTTAGTAAGGTGAAGAAAGTTAATTAACTTCAGTATGTGAATTTAATAATTTGAAGCAACTTGATAAGGATTTCTAAATGTGTACACGCAAGAAAGTCGGTTTTATACCTAAATGTAAAATTATGGAAATTTTTCCAAATGCACTGCCGTTATGGTCTTATGTCAACTTGAGTAAGATGGTGAGGGTTAATTAATTAACTTTAATATGTGAAGCTAATGATTTGAAGCAACTTGATATGGATTTCTAAATGTGTACATGCCAGAAAATCAGTTTTATAACTAAATGTAAAATTGTGGAATTTTTCCAAATGCACTGCCGTTATGGTCTTATGTCAACTTGAGTAAGATGGTGAGGGTTAATTAAGTTTAATATGTTAAGCTAATGATTTGAAGCAACTTGATTCGGATTTCTAAATGCGTACTTGCAAGAAAGTCGGTTTTATACCTAAATGTAAAATTGTGGAATATTTCCAAACGCACTACCCTTATGGCTTTATGCCAAATTTAGTAAGATGAAGAAAGTAAATTAACTTTAATATGTGAAGCTAATGATTTGAAGCAACTTGATAAGGATTTCTAAATGTGTTCATGCCAGAAAATCGGTTTTATAACTAAATGTAAAATTGTGGTATCTTTCCAAATGCACTACCCTTATGGCTTTATGCCAAATTTAGTAAGATGAAGAAAGTAAATTAACTTTAATATGTGAAGCTAATGATTTGAAGCAACTTGATAAGGATTTCTAAATGTGTTCATGCCAGAAAATCGGTTTTATAACTAAATGTAAAATTGTGGTATCTTTCCAAATGCACTACCGTTATGGCTTTATGCCAACTTTAGTATGATGAAGAAAGTTCATTAGCTTTAATATGTGAATTTAATAATTTGAAGCAACTTGAAATGGATTTCTAAATGCGTACTTGCAAGAAAGTCGGTTTTATACCTAAATGTAAAATTATGGAATTTTTTCCAAACGCACTGCCGTTATGGTCTTATGTCAACATGAGTAAGATGGTGAGGGTTAATTAATTAACTTTAATATGTGAAGCTAATGATTTGAAGCAACTTGCTATGGATTTCTAAAAGTGTTCATGCCAGAAAATCGGTTTAATACCTAAATGTAAAATTGTGAAATTTTTCCAAATGCACTGGCGTTATGGTCTTATGTCAACTTGAGTAAGATGGTGAGGGTTAATTAATTAACTTTAATATGTGAAGCTAATGATTTGACTCAACTTGATATGGATTTCTAAAAGTGTTCATGCCAGAAAATCGGTTTAATACCTAAATGTAAAATTGTGGAATTTTTCCAAACGCACTACCCTTATGGCTGTATGCCAACTTTGGTAAGATGAATAAAGTAAATTAACTTTAATATGTGAAGCTAATGATTTAAATCAACTTGATATGGATTTCTAATTGTGTACACGCAAGAAAATCGGTTTTATAACTAAATGTAAAATTGTGGAATTTTTCCAAATGCACTGCCGTTATGGTTTTATGTCAACTTGAGTAAGATGGTGAGGGTTAATTAATTAACTTTAATATGCGAAGGTAATGATTTGAATCAACTTGATATGGATTTCGAAATGTGTGCATGCAACAAAGTCGGTTTTATACCTAAATGTAAAATTATGGAATTTTTTCCAAACGCACTGCCGTTATGGTCTTACGTCAACTTGAGTAAGATGGTGAGGGTTAATTAATTAACTTTAATATGTGAAGCTAATGATTTGACTCAACTTGATATGGATTTCTAAAAGTGTTCATGCCAGAAAATCGGTTTAATACCTAAATGTAAAATTGTGAAATTTTTCCAAACGCACTACCCTTATGGCTGTATGCCAACTTTGGTAAGATGAATAAAGTAAATTAACTTTAATATGTGAAGCTAATGATTTGAATCAACTTGATATGGATTTCTAAATGTGTACATGCCAGAAAATCGGTTTTATAACTAAATGTAAAATTGTGGAATTTTTCCAAATGCTGTGCCGTTATGGCTTTATGCCAACTTTAGTAAGATGAAAAATGTTAATTAACTTTAATATGTTAAGCTAATGATTTGAAGCAACTTGATATGGATTTCTAAATGTGTACATGCAAGAAAGTCGGTTTTATACCTAAATGTATAATTGTGGAATTTTTCCAAATGTACTGCCTTTAGGGCTTTATGCGAACTTTAGTAAGATGAAGAAAGTTAATTAACTTTAATATGTAACGCTAATGATTTGGAGCAACTTAGTATGGATTTCTTAATGTATACATGCCAGAAAATCGGTTTTATAACTAAATATAAAATTGTGGAATTTTTCCAAATGCAATGTCGTTATGGCTTTATGCAGAATTTAGTAAGATGAAGAAAGTTAATCAACTTTAATATGTGAATTTAATAATTTGAAGCAACTTGATATGTATTTCTAAATGTGTACATGCAAGAAAGTCGGTTTTATACCTAAATGTAAAATTGTGGAATTTTTCCAAATGCACTGCCGTTAGGGCTTTATGCAAACTTTAGTAAGATGAAGAAAGTTAATTAACTTTAATATGTGAAGCTAATGATTTGGAGCAACTTGGTATGGATTTCTAAATGAGAACATGCCAGAAAATCGGTTTTATAACTAAATGTAAAATTGTGGAATTTTTCCAAATGCAATGCCGTTATGGCTTTATGCCAAATTTAGTAAGATGAAGAAAGTTAATTAACTTTAATATGTGAAGCTAATGATTTGGAGCAACTTGGTATGGATTTCTAAATGTGTACATGCCAGAAAATCGGTTTTATACCTTAATGTAAAATTATGGAATTTTTTCCAAATGCACTGCCGTTTTGGCTTTATGCCAACTTGAGTAAGATGGTGAGGGTAAATTTACTTTAATATGTTAAGTTAATGATTTAAGGCAACTTGATATGGATTGTTAAATGCTTAAATGCAGGAAAATCGGTTTTATACCTAAATGTAAATATGTGGAATTTTTCCAAACGCACTACCCTTATGGCTTTACGCCAACTTTAGTAAGATGAAGAAAGTTAATTAACTTTAATATGTGAAGCTAATGATTTGAATCAACTTAATATGTATTTCTAAATGTGTACATGCCAGAAAATCAGTTTTATATCTAGATGTAAAGTTGTGGAATTTTTCCAAATGCACTGCCGTTATGGCTTTATGCCAAGTTTAAGACAAAAAAAAAGAAAGTTAATTAACTTTAATATGTGAAGCTAATAATTTGAAGCAACTTGGTATGGATTTCTAAATATGTACATGCCAAAAATTCGGTTTTATACTTAAATGTAAAATTATGGATTTTTTTCCAAATACACTGCCGTTTTGGCTTTATGCCAACTTGAGTAAGATGGTGAGGGTAAATTAACTTTAATATGTTAAGTTAATGATTTGAGGCAACTTGATATGGACTTCTTAATATTTACATGCAAGAAAATCGATTTTATATCTAAATGTGAAATTGTGGAATTTTTCCAAATACACTGCCGTTTTTGCTTAATGCCAACTTTAGTATGATGAAGAAAGTTCATTAGCTTTAATATGTGAATTTAATAATTTGAAGCAACTTGATATTGATTTCTAACTGTGTGCATGCAAAAAAGTCGGTTTTATACCTAAATGTAATATTATGGAATTTTTTCCAAATGCACTGCCGTTATGGTCTTATCTCAACTAGAGTAAGATGGTGAGGGTTAGTTAACTTTAATATGTTAAGTTAATGATTTGAAGTAACTTTATATGGATTTCTAAATGTGTACATGCAAGAAAGTCGGTTTTCAACCTAAATGTAAAATTGTGGAATTTTTCCAAACGCACTTTCTTTATGACTTTATGCAACTTTAATAAAAGGAAAAAAGTTAATTAACTTTAATATGTGAATTTAATAATTTGAAACAACTTGATATGGATTTCTAAATGTGTACATGCACGAAAGTCGGTTTTATAGCTAAATGTAAAATTGTGGAATTTTTCCAAACGCACTGCCCTTATGGCTTTTTGCCAACTTTAATAAGATGAAGAAAGTTAATTAACTTTAATATGTGAAGCTAATGATTTGGAGCAACTTGATATGGATTTCTAAATGTGTGCATGCAAGAAAATCGGTTTTATACCTAAATGTAAAATTGTGGAATTTTTCCAAACGCACTACCTTTATGGCTTTATGCCAACCTTAGTAAGAGGAAGAAAGTTAATTAACTTTACTATGTGAATTTAATAATTTGAGACAACTTGATAAGGATTTCAAAATGTGTACATGCACGAAAGTCGGTTTTATAACTAAATGTAAAATTGTGGAATTTTTCCAAACGCACTACCCTTATGGCTTTTTGCCAACTTTAATAAGATGAAGAAAGTTAATTAACTTTAATATGTGAAGCTAATGATTTGGAGCAACTTGATATGGATTTCTAAATGTGTGCATGCAAAAAAATCGGTTTTATACCTAAGTGTAAAATTGTGGAATTTTTCCAAACGCACTACCTTTATGGCTTTATGCCAAATTTAGTAAAAGGAAAAAAGTTAATTAACTTTAATATGTGAATTTAATAATTTGAAACAACTTGATATGGATTTCTAAATGTGTACATGCAAGAAAGTCGGTTTTCAACCTAAATGTAAAATTGTGGAATTTTTCCAAACGCACTACCTTTATGGCTTTATGCCAACTTTAGTAAGATGAAGTAAGTTAATTAACTTTAATATGTGAATTTAATAATTTGAGACAACTTGATATTCATTTCTAAATGTGTGCATGCAAGAAAATCGGTTTTATACCTAAATGTAAAATTATGGAATTTTTTCCAAATACACTGCCGTTTTGGCTTTATGCCAACTTGAGTAAGATGAAGAAAGTTAATTAACTTTAATATGTGAATTTAATAATTTGAATAAACTTGATATGGGTTTTTAAATGTGTACATGGAAGAAAGTCGGTTTTATACCTAAATGCAAAATTGTGGAATTTTTCTAAATGCTGTGCCGTTATGGTCTTATGTCAACTTGAGGTAGATGGTGCGGGTTAATTAACTTTAATATGTTAAGCTAATGATTTGAAGCATTTTGATATGGATTTCTAAATATGTACATGCCAGAAAATCGATTTTATAGCTAAATGTAAAATTGTGGAATTTTTCCAAACGCACTACCCTTATGGCTTTATGCAAACTTTAGTAAGATGAAGAAAGTTAATTAACTTTTATATGTTAAGCTAATGATTTGAATAAACTTGATATGGATTTCTAAATGTGTACATGCCAGAAAATCAGTTTTATAACTAAATGTAAAATTGTGGAATTTTTATAAATGCACTGCCGTTATGGCTTTATGCCAACTTTAGTAAGATGAAGAAAGTTAATTAACTTTAATATGTGAATTTAATAATTTGAGACAACTTGATATGGATTTCTAAAAGTGTGCATGCAAGAAAATCGGTATTATACCTAATTGTAAAATTGTGGAATTTTTCCAAATGCTGTGCCGTTATGGCTTTATGCCAACTTTAGTAAGATGAAGAAAGTTAATTAACTTTAATATGTGAAGCTAATGAATTGAATCAACTTGATGTGGATTTCTAAATTTGTACATGCCAGAAAATCAGTTTTATAACTAAATGTAAAATTGTGGAATTTTTCCAAACGCAGTGACCTTATGGCTTTATGCCAACTTAAGTAAGATGAAGAAAATTAATTAACTTTAATATGTGAAGCTAATGATTTGAAGCAATTTGATATGGATTTCTAAATGTGTGCTTGCAAGAAAGTCGGTTTTGAACCTAAATGTAAAATTATGGAATTTTTCCCAAATGCACTGCCGTTATGGTCTTATGTCAACTAGAGTAAGATGGTGAGGGTTAATTAATTAACATTAATATGTGAAGCTAATGATTTGAAGTAACTTTATATGGATTTCTAAATGTGTGCATGCACGAAAGTCGGTTTTATACCTAAATGTAAAATTGTGGAATTTTCAAACGCAGTGACCTTATGGCTTTATGCCAACTTAAGTAAGATGAAGAAAGTTAGTTAACTTTAGTATGTGAAGCTAATGATTTGAAGCAATTTGAAATGGATTTCTAAATGTGTGCTTGCAAGAAAGTCGGTTTTATACCTAAATGTAAAATTATGGAATTTTTTTCAAATGCACTGCCGTTATAGTCTTATGTCAACTTGAGTAAGATGGTGAGGGTTAATTTACTTTAATATGATAAGCTAAATATTTGAGGTAACTTGATATGGATTTATAAATGTGTATATGCAAGAAAATCGGTTTTATACCTAAATGTAAAATTGTGGAACTTTTCCAAACGCACTACCCTTATGGCTTTATGCCAACATTAGTAAGATGAAGAAAGTAAATTAGCTTTAATATGTGAATTTAATAATTTGAAGCAACTTGATAAGGATTTCTAAATGTGTTCATGCCAGAAAATCGGTTTTATAACTAAATGTAAAATTGTGGAATTTTTCCAAATGCACTGCCGTTATGGCTTTATGCCAACTTTAGTAAGATGAAGAAAGTTAATTAATTTTAATATGGGAATTTAATAATTTGAATAAACTTGATATGGGTTTTAAATGTGTACATGCAAGAAAGTCGGTTTTATACCTAAATGTAAAATTGTGGAATTTTTCCAAACGCACAACCCTGATGGCTTTATGCCAACTTTAATAAGATGAAGAAAGTTAATTAACTTTAATATGATAAGCTAAATATTTGAGGTAACTTGATATGGATTCATAAATGTGTACATGCAAGAAAATCGGTTTTATACCTAAATGTAAAATTGTGGAACTTTTCCAAACGCACTGCCGTTATGGCTTTATGCCAACTTTAGTGAGAGGAAAAAAGTTAATTAACTTTAATATGTGATTTTAGTAATTCGAAACAACTTGATATTGATTTCTAAATGTGTGCATGCACGAAAGTCGGTTTTATACCTAAATGTAAAATTGTGGAATTTTTCCAAACGCAGTGACCTTATGGCTTTATGCCATTTTACGTAAGATGAAGAAAGTTAATTAACTTTAATATGTGAAGCTAATGATTTGAATCAGCCTGATATGGATTTCTAAATGTGTACATGCCAGAAAATCGGTTTTATACCGAAATGTAAAGTTGTGGAATTTTTCCAAATGCACTGCCGTTTTGGCTCTATGCTCACTTTGGTAAGATGGTGAGGGTTAATTAAGTAACTTTAATATGTTAAGCTAATGATTTGAAGCAACTTGATATGGATTTCTAAATGTGTACATGCACGCAACTTGGTTTTATACCTAAATGTAAAATTGTGGAATTTTTTCCAAATGCACTGCCGTTATGGTCTTATGTCAACTTGAGTAAGATGGTGAGGGTTAATTAACTTTAATATGTGAAGCTAATGATTTGAAGTAACTTTATATGGATTTATAAATGTGTACACGCAAGAAAGTCGGTTTTATACCTAAATGTAAAATTGTGGAATTTTTTCCAAATGCACTGCGGTTATGGTCTTATGTCAACATGAGTATGTTGGTGAGGGTTAATTAATTAACTTTAATATGTGAATTTAATAATTTGAAGCAACTTCATAAGGATTTCTAAATGTGTTCATGCCAGAATATCGGTTTTATTACTAAATGTAAAATTGTGGAATTTTTCCAAATGCACTGCCGTTATGGCTTTATGCCAACTTTAGTAAGATGAAGAAAGTTAATTAATTTTAATACGTGAATTTAATAATTTGAATAAACTTGATATGGGTTTTAAATGTGTACATGCAAGAAAGTCGGTTTTATACCTAAATGTAAAATTGTGGAATTTTTCCAAACGCACTACCCTGATGGCTTTATGCCAACTTTAATAAGATGAAGAAAGTTAATTAACTTTAATATGATAAGCTAAATATTTGAGGTAATTTTATATGGATTCATAAATGTGTACATGCAAGAAAATCGGTTTTATACCTAAATGTAAAATTGTGGAACTTTTCCAAACGCACTACCCTTATGGCTTTATGCCAACATTAGTAAGATGAAGAAAGTAAATTAGCTTTAATATGTGAATTTAATAATTTGAAGCAACTTGATAAGGATTTCTAAATGTGTTCATGCCAGAAATTCGGTTTTATAACTAAATGTATAATTGTGAAATTTTTCCAAATGCACTGCCGTTATGGCTTTATGCCAACATTAGTATGATGAAGAAAGTTCATTAGCTTTAATATGTGAATTTAATAATTTGAAGCAACTTCATAAGGATTTCTAAATGTGTTCATGCCAGAAATTCGGTTTTATAACTAAATGTAAAATTGTGGAATTTTTCCAAATGCACTGCCGTTATGGCTTTATGTCAACTTTTGTAAGACGAAGAAAGTTAATTAACTTTAATATGTGAAGTTAATAATTTGAGAAAACTCAATATGGATTTCAAAATGTGTATATGCAAGGAAATAGGTTTTATACCTAAATGTAAAATTATGAAATTTTTCCAAATGCACTACCGTTTTTGCTTTATGCGAACTTCTGTAAGATGACGAAGGTTAATTAATATGTGAATTTAATAATTTGAATCAACTTGATATGGATTTCTAAATGTGTGCATGCACGAAAAGAGGTTTTATACCTAAATGTAAAATTGTGGAACATCTCCACATGCACTGCCGTTATGGCTTTATGCCAACTTTAGTAAGATGAAGAAAGATAATTAACGTTAATATGTGAATTTAATAATTTGAAGCAACTTGATATGGATTTCTACATGTGTCCATGCAAGAAAGTCGGTTTTATACCTAAATGTAAAATTGTGGAATTTTTCCAAACGCACTACCCTTATGGCTTTATGCCAACTTAAGTAAGATGAAGAAAGTTAATTAACTTTAATATGTTAAGCTAGTGATTTGAAGCAACTTGATGAGGATTTCTTAATGCGTTCATGCCAGAATATCGGTTTTATAACTAAATGTAAAATTGTGGAATTTTTCCAAATGCACTGCCGTTATGGCTTTATGCACACTTTAGTGAGAGGAAAAAAGTTAATTAACTTTAATATGTGATTTAAGTAATTCGAAACAACTTGATATTGATTTCAAAATGTGTGCATGCACGAAAGTCGGTTTTATACCCAAATGTAAAATTTTGGAATTTTTCCAAACGCAGTGACCTTATGGCTTTATGCCATTTTAAGTAAGATGAAGAAAGTTAATTAACTTTAATATGTTAAGCGAATGTTTTGAAGCAATTTGATATGGATTTCTAAATGTGTGCTTGCAAGAAAGTCGGTTTTATACCTAAATGTAAAATTGTGGAATTTTTGCAAACGCACAACCCTTATGGCTTTACGCCAACTTTAGTAAGATGAAGACAGTTAGTTAACTTAAATATGTGAATTTAATAATTTGAGACAACTTGATATGGATTTCAAAATGTGTACATGCACGCAACAAGGTTTTATATCTAAATGTAAAATTGTGGAATTTTTTCCAAATGCACTGCCGTTATGGTCTTATGTCAACATGAGTAAGATGGTGAGGGTTAATTAATTAACTTTAATATGTGAAGCTGATGATTTGAAGCAACTTGATAAGGATTTCTAAATGTGTTCATGCCAGAAAATCGGTTTAATACCTAAATGTGAAATTGTGGAATTTTTGCAAACGCACAACCCTTATGGCTTTACGCCAACTTTAGTAAGATGAAGACAGTTAGTTAACTTTAATATGTGAATTTAATAATTTGAGACAACTTGAGATGGATTTCAAAATGTGTACATGCACGCAACAAGGTTTTATATCTAAATGTAAAATTGTGGAATTTTTTCCAAATGCACTGATGTTATGGTCTTATGTCAACATGAGTAAGATGGTGAGGGTTAATTAATTAACTTTAATATGTGAAGCTAATGATTTGAAGCAACTTGATAAGGATTTCTAAATGTGTTCATGCCAGAAAGTAGGTTTAATACCTAAATGTGAAATCGTGGAATTTTTCCAAATGCACTGCCGTTATGGCTTTATGCCAACTTTTGTAAGATGAAGAAAGTTAATTAACTTTAATATGTGAACCTAATGATTTGAAGCAATTTGATGTGGATTTCTAAATGTGTACTTGCCAGAAAATCGGTTTTATACCGAAATATAAAGTTGTGGAATTTTTCCAAATGCACTGCCGTTATGGTCTTATGTCAACATGAGTAAGTTGGTGAGGGTTAATTAATTAACTTTAATATGTTAAGCTAATGATTTGAAGTAACTTGATATGGATTTCTAAATGTGTACATGCAAGAAAATCGGTTTTATACCTAAATGTAAAATTATGGAATTTTTTCCAAATGCACTGCCGTTTTGGCTCTATGCCAACTTGAGTAAGATGGTGAGGGTTAATTAACTTTAATATGTTTAGTTAATGATTTCAGGCAACTTGATAAAGGCTTCGAAATATTTACATGCAAGAAAATCGATTTTATACCTAAATGTGAAATTGTGGAATTTTTCCATATGCACTGCCGTTTTTGCTTTATGCCAGCTTTGGTATGATGAAGAAAGTTCATTAGCTTTAATATGTGAATTTAATAATTTGAGACAACTTGATATGGATTTCTAAATGTGTGCATGCAAGAAAGTCGGTTTTATACCTAAATGTAAAGTTATGGAATTTTTTCCAAATGCACTGCCGTTATGGTCTTATGTCAACTAGAGTAAGATGGATTTCTAAATGTGTACATGCACGAAAGTCGGTTTATACCTAAATGTAAAATTGTGGAATTTTTCCAAACGCACTACCCTTAAACTTTAATAAGACGAAGAAAAATAATTAACTTTAATATGTGAAGCTTATGATTTAAAGTAACTTTGTATGGATTTCTAAATGTGTACATGCAAGAAAGTCGGTTTTCTACCTAAATGTAAAATTGTGGAATTTTTCCAAATGCACTGCCGTTATGGCTTTATGCCAACTTTAGTAAGATGAAGAAAGTTAATTAACTTTAAAATGTGAATTTAATAATTTGAGACAACTTGATATGGATTTCTAAATGTGTACATGCATGCAACTCGGTTTTATACCTAAATGTAAAATTGTGGAATTTTTTCGAAATGCACTGCCGTTATGGTCTTAGTCAACTTGAGTAAGATGGTTAGGGTTAATAAATTAACTTTAATATGTGAAGCTAATAATTTGAGACAACTTGATATGGATTTCTAAATGTGTACATGCATGCAACTCGGTTTTATACCTAAATGTAAAATTATGGAATTTTTTCCAAATGCACTGCCGTTATGGTCTTATGTCAACTTGAGTAAGATATTGAGGGTTAATTAAGTAACTTTAATATGTGAAGCTAATGATTTGAAGCACCTTGATATGGATTTCGAAATGTGTACATGCACGAAAGTCGGCTTCATACCTAAATGTAAAATTGTGGAATTTTTCCAAACGCAGTGACCTTATGGCTTTATGCCAACTTTAGTAAGATGAAGAAAGTTAATTAACTTTAATATGTGAAGCTAATAACAACTTGATATGGATTTCTAAATGTGTGCACGCAAGAAAGTCGGTTTTATACCTAAATGTAAAATTATGGAATTTTTTCCAAATGCACTGCCGTTATGGTCTTATGTCAACTAGGGTAAAATGGTGAGGGTTAGTTAACTTTAATATGTTAAGTTAATGAGTTGAAGTAACTTTATATGAATTTCTAAATGTGCACATGCATGAAATTCGGTTTTCTACCTAAATGTAAAATTGTGGAATTTTTCCAAGCGCACTACCTTTATGGCTTTATGCCAACTTTAGTAAGAGGAAAAAAGTTAATTAACTTTAATATGTGAATTTAATAATTTGAAACAACTTGATATGGATTTCTAAATGTGTACATGCACTAAAGTCGGTTTTATAACTAAATGTAAAATTGTGGAATTTTTCCAAATGCACCACCTTATGGCTTTATGCCAACTTTATTTAGATGAAGAAAGTTAGTTAACTTTAATATGTGAATTTAATAATTTGAGACAACTTGATATGGATTTCAAAATGTGTACATGCACGCAACAAGGTTTTATATCTAAATGTAAAATTGTGGAATTTTTTCCAAATGCACTGCCGATATGGTCTTATGTCAACATGAATAAGATGGTGAGGGTTAATTAATTAACTTTAATATGTGAAGCTAATGATTTGAAGCAAATTGATAAGTATTTCTAAATGTGTGCATGCAAGAAAGTCGGTTTTATACCTAAATGTAAAATTATGGAATTTTTTCCAAATGCACTGCTGTTATGGTCTTAAGTCAACTTGAGTAAAATGGTGAGGGTTAATTAAATAACTTTAATATGTGAAGCTAATGATTTGAAGTAACTTTATATGGATTTCTAAATGTGTACATGTAAGAAGGTCGGTTTTCTACCTAAATGTAAAATTGTGGAATTTTTCCAAACGCACTACCTTTATGGCTTTATGCCAACTTTAGTAAGAGGAAAAAAGTTAATTAACTTTAATATGTGAATTTAATAATTTGAAACAACTTGATATGGATTTCTAAATGTGTACATGCACGAAAGTCGGTTTTATACCTAAATGTAAAATTGTGGAATTTTTCCAAACGCACTACCCTTATGGCTTTATGCCAACTTTAGTAAGATGAAGAAAGTTAATTAACTTTAATATTTGAAGTTAATGATTTGGAGCAACTTGATGTAGATTTCTAAATGTGTGCATGCAAGTAAATCGGTTTTATACCTAAATGTAAAATTGTGGAATTTTTCCAAACGCACTACCCTGATGGCTTTATGCCAACTTTAATTAGATGAAGAAAGTTAATTAACTTTAATATATTAATCTAATAATTTAAGGTAACTTGATATGCATTTATAAATGTGTACATAAAAGAAAATCGGTTTTATACCTACATGTAAAATTGTGGAATTTTTCCAGTCGCGCTACCCTTATGGCTTTATGCACACTTTAGTAAGATGAAGAAAGTTAATTAACTTTAATATGTGAATTTAATAATTTGAGACAACCTGATATGGATTTCTAAATGTGTACATGTTTTATACCTAAATGTAAAATTGTGGAATTTTTTCCAAATGCACTGCCGATATGGTCTTATGTCAACTTGAGTAAGATGGTGAGGGTTAATTAATTAACTTTAATATGTGAAGCTAATGATTTGAAGCAACTTGATATGGATTTCTAAATGTGTACATGCCGGAATATCGGTTTTATACCTAAATGTAAAATTGTGGAATATTTCCAAATGCACTACTCTTATGGCTTCATGCCAACTTTAGTAAGATGAAGAAAGTTAATTAACTTTAATATGTGAAGCTAATTATTTGAAGCAATTTGATATGGATTTCTAAATGTGTACATGCCAGAAAATCGGTTTTATAACTAAATGTAAAATTGTGGAATTTTTCCAAATGCACTGCCGTTATGGCTTTATGCCAACTTTAGTAAGATGAAGAAAGTTAATTAACTCAAATATGTGAAGCTAATTATTTGAATCAACTTGATATGGATTTCTAAATGTGTACATGCCAGAAAATCGGTTTTATAACTAAATGTAAAATTGTGGATTTTTCCAAATGCATTGCCGTTATGGCTTTATGCCAACTTTAGTATGATGAAGAAAGTTCATTAGCTTTAACATGTGAATTTTATAATTTGAAGCAACTTGATATGGATTTCTAAATGTGTGCACGCAAGAAAGTCGGTTTTATACCTAAATGTAAATTATGGAATTTTTTCCAAATGCACTGCCGTTATGGTCTTATGCCAACTTTAATGAGAGGAAAAAAGTTAATTAACTTTTATATAAGAATTTAGTAATTCGAAACAACTTGATATGGATTTCTAAATGTGTACATGCAAGAAAGTCGGTTTTATACCTAAATGTAAATTACGGAATTTTTTCCAAATGCACTGCCGTTATGGTCTTATGTCAACTTGAGTAAGATGGTGAGGGTTAATTAATTAACATTAATATGTGAAGCTAATGATTTGAAGTAACTTTATATGGATTTCTAAATGTGTACATGCAAGAAAGTCGGTTTTCTACCTAAATGTAAAATTGTGGAATTTTTCCAAACGCACTACCTTTGTGGGTTTATGCCAACTTTAGTGAGAGGAAAAAAGTTAATTAACTTTAATATGTGATTTTAGTAATTCGAAACAACTTGATATGGATTTCTAAATGTGTGCATGCACGAAAGTCGGCTTTATACCTAAATGTAAAATTGTGGAATTTTTCCAAACGCAGTGACCTTATGGCTTTATGCCAACTTTAGTAAGATGAAGAAAGTAAATTAACTTTAATATGTGAAGGTAATGATTTGAAGCAACTTGATATGGATTGCCAAATGTGTGCATGCAAGAAAGTCGGTTTTATACCTAAATGTAAATTATGGAATTTTTTCCAAATGCACTGCGGTTATGGTCTTATGCCAACTTTAATGAGAGGAAAAAAGTTAATTAACTTTAATATAAGAATTTAGTAATTCGAAACAACTTGATATGGATTTCTAAATGTGTACATGCAAGAAAGTCGGTTTTATACCTAAATGTAAATTACGGAATTTTGTCCAAATGCACTGCCGTTATGGTCTTATGTCAACTTGAGTAAGATGGTGAGGGTTAATTAATTAACATTAATATGTGAAGCTAATGATTTGAAGTAACTTTATATGGATTTCTAAATGTGTACATGCAAGAAAGTCGGTTTTCTACCTAAATGTAAAATTGTGGAATTTTTCCAAACGCACTACCTTTATGGCTTTATGCCAACTTTAGTAAGAGGAAAAAAGTTAATTAACTTTAATGTGTGAATTTAATAATTTGAAGCAAGTTGACATGGATTTCTAAATGTGTACATGCACGAAAGTCGGTTTTATACCTAAATGTAAAATTGTGGAATTTCTCCAAACGCACTACCCTGATGGCTTTATGCCAACTTTAATAAGATGAAGAAAGTTAATTAACTTTAATATGTTAAGCTAATGATTTGAGGTAACTTGATATGGATTTATAAATGTGTTCATGCCAGAAAATCGGTTTTATACCTAAATGTAAAACTTTGGAATTTTACCAAATACACTGCCGTTTTGGCTTTATGCCGACTTGAGTAAGATGGTGAGGGTAAATTAACTTTAATATGTTAAGTTAATGATTTGAGGCAACTTGATATGGACTTCTAAATATTTACATGAAAGAAAATCGATTTTATATCTAAATGTGAAATTGTGAAAATTTTCCAAATGCACTGCCGTTTTTGCTTTATGCCTTCTTTAGTATGATGAAGAAAGTTAATTAACTTTAATATGTAAATTTAATAATTTGGAGCAACTTGGTATGGATTTCTAAATGTGTACATGCCAGAAAATCGGTTTTATAACTAAATGTAAAATTATGGAATTTTTTCAAATGC
This sequence comes from Bactrocera tryoni, assembly GCF_016617805.1. Classification (NCBI taxonomy): domain Eukaryota; kingdom Metazoa; phylum Arthropoda; class Insecta; order Diptera; family Tephritidae; genus Bactrocera; species Bactrocera tryoni. Next base: position 20,847 of record NW_024395174.1, on the reverse strand, counting down.
AATGATGTTATGGTCTTATGTCAACTTGAGTAAGATGGTGAGGGTTAATTAATTAACTTTTATATGTGAAGCTAATGATTTGAAGTAACTTTATATGGATTTCTAAATGTTTACATGCAAGAAAGTCGGTTTTCTACTTAAATGCAAAATTATGGAATTTTTCCAAACGTACTACCTTTATGGCTTTATGCCAACTTTAGTAAGAGGAAAAAAGTTAATTAACTTTAATATGTGAATTTAATAATTTGAAGCAACTTGATATGTATTTCTAAATGTGTACATGCAAGAAAGTCGGTTTTATACCTAAACGTAAAATTGTGAAATTTTTCCAAACGCACTACCCTTATGGCTTTATGCCAACTTTAGTAAGATGAAGAAAGTTAATTAACTTTAATATGTGATGCTAATGATTTGATTCAACTTGGTATGGATTTCTAAATGTGTACATGCCAGAAAATCGGTTTTATAACTAAATGTAAAATTGTGGAATTTTTCCAAATGCATAACTTTATATGGATTTCTAAATGTTTACATGCAAGAAAGTCGTTTTTCTACTTAAATGCAAAATTGTGGAATTTTTCCAAACGCACTGCCGTTTTTGCGTTATGCCAACTTGAGTAAGATGGTGAGGGTTAGTTAACTTTAAAATGTTAAGTTAATGATTTGAAGTAACTTTATATGGATTTCTAAATGAGTACATGCAAGAAAGTCGTTCTCATACCTACATGTAAAATTGTGGAATGTTTCCAAATGCACGGTCGTTTTGGCTTTATGCCAACTTGAGTAAGATGAAGAAAGTTAATAAACTTTAATATGTTAAGATAATGATTTGAAGCAACTTGATATGGATCTCTAAATGAGCACATGCAAGAAAGTCGGTTTTATACCTAAATATAAAATTGTGGAATTTTTCCAAACGCACTACCCTTATGGCTTTATGCTAACTTTAATAATATGAAGAAAGTTAATTAACTTTAACATGTGAAGCTAATGATTTGAAGCAACTTGATATGGATTTCGAAATGGGTACATGCAGAATATCGGTTTTATATCTAAATGTGAAATTGTGGAAATTTTCCAAATGCACTACTGTCATGGCTTTATACCAACATTAGTAAGATGAAGAAAGTTAATTAAATTTAATATGTAAATTTAATAATTTGAAGCAACTTGATATGGATTTCTAAATGTGCGCATGCAAGAAAGTCAGTTTATACCTAAATGTAAAATTATGGAATTTTTCCAAATGCTCTGCCGTTATGGCTTTATGCCAACTTTAATAAGATGAAGAAAGTTAATTAAATTTAATATGTTAAGCTAATGATTTGAGGTAACTTGATATGGATTTATAAATGTGTTCATGCCAGAAAATCGTTTTTATACCTAAATGTAAAATTGTGGAACTTTTCCACATGCACTGCCGTTATGACTTTATGGTAACTTCTGTAAAATGCCGAATGTTAATTAACTTTAATATGTTAAGCTAATGATTTGAGGTAACTTGATATGGATTTATAAATGTGTTCATGCCAGAAAATCGGTTTTATACCTAAATGTAAAACTTTGGAATTTTACCAAATACACTGCCGTTTTGGCTTTATGCCGACTTGAGTAAGATGGTGAGGGTAAATTAACTTTAATATGTTAAGTTAATGATTTGAGGCAACTTGATATGGACTTCTAAATATTTACATGAAAGAAAATCGATTTTATATCTAAATGTGAAATTGTGAAAATTTTCCAAATGCACTGCCGTTTTTGCTTTATGCCATCTTTAGTATGATGAAGAAAGTTCATTAGCTTTAATATATGAATTTAATAATTTGAAGCAACTTGATATGGATTTCTAAATGTGTGCATGCAAAAAAGTCGGTTTTATACCTAAATGTAAAATTATGGAATTTTTTCCAAATGCACTGCCGTTATGGTCTTATGTCAACTAGAGTAAGATGGTGAGGGTTAGTTAACTTTAATATGTTAAGTTAATGATTTGAAGTAACTTGATATGGATTTATAAATGTGTTCATGCCAGAAAATCGGTTTTATACCTAAATGTAAAATTGTGGAATTTTTTCGAACGCACTACCCTTATTGCTTTTTGCCAACTTTAGTAAGATGAAGAAAGTTAATTAACTTTAATATGTGAATTTAATAATTTGAGACAACTTGATATGGATTTCTAAATGTGTACATGCACGCAACTCGGTTTGATACCTAAATGTAAAATTGTGGAATTTTTTCCAAATGCACTGCCTTTTTGGCTTTATGCCAACTTGAGTAAGATGGTGAGGGTAAATTTACTTTAATATGTTAAATGCAGGAAAATCGGTTTTATACCTAAATGTAAAATTGTGGAATTTTTCCAAACGCTTTACCCTTATGGCTTTATGCCAACTTTAGTAAGATGAAGAAAGTTAATTAACTTTAATATGTGAAGCTAATGATTTGAAGCAACTTGGTATGGATTTCTAAATGTTTAAATGTAGGAAAATCGGTTTTATACCTAAATGTAAAATTTTGGAATTTTTCCAAATGCACTGCCGTTTTTGCTTTATGCGAACTTCTGTAAGATGACGAAGGTTAATTAGCTTAAATATGTTAAGCTAATGATTTGAAGCAACTTGTTATGGATTGCTAAATGCAGGAAAATCGGTTTTATACCTAAATGTAAAATTGTGGAACTTTTCCACATGCACTGCCGTTATGGCTTTATGCCAATTTAGTAAGATAAAGAAAGTTAATTAACTTTAATATGTGAAGCTAATGATATGGAGAAACTTGGTATGGATTTCTAAATGTGTACATGCCAGAAAATCGGTTTTATACCTGAATGTAAAATTATGGATTTTTTCCAAATGCACTGCCTTTTTCGCTTTATGCCAACTTGAGTAAGATGGTGAGGGTCAATTTACTTTAATATGTTAAGTTAATGATTTGAGGCAACTTGATATGGATTTTTAATTGTTTAAATGCAGGAAAATCGGTTTTATACCTAAATGTAAAATTGTGGAATTTATCCAAACGCACTACCCTTATGGCTTTATGCGAACTTTAGTAAGATGAAGAAAGTTAATTAACTTTAATATGTGAAGCTAATGATTTGGAGCAACTTGGTATGGATTTCTAAATGTGTAAATGCCAGAAAATCGGTTTTATAACTAAATGTAAAATTATGGAATTTTTTCAAATGCAATGCCGTTATGGCATTATGCCAACATTAGAAAGATTTTATACCTAAATGTAAAATTTCGGAATTTTTTCAAATGCTCTGCCGTTATGGCTTTATGCCAACTTTAGTAAGATGAAGAAAGTTAATTAACTTTAATATGAGAATTTAATAATTAAAATAAACTTGATAAGGGTTTTAAAATGTGTACATGCAAGAAGATAAAATTGTGGAATTTTTCCAAACGCACTACTCTGATGGCTTTATGCCAACTTTAATAAGATGAAGAAAGTTAATTAACTTTAATATGTTAAGCTAATGATTTGAGGTAACTTGATATGGATTTATAAATGTGTATATGCAAAAAAATCGGTTCTATGCCTAAATGTAAAATTGTGGAATTTTTCGAAACGCACTACCCTTAAGGCTTTTTGCCAACTTTAGTAAGATGAAGAAAGTAAATTAACTATAATATGTGAAGCTAATGATTTGAAGCAACTTGATATGTATTTCTAAATGTGTACTTACAAGAAAATCGGTTTTATACCTAAATGTAAAATTATGGAATTTTTTCCAAATGCACTGCCTTTTTGGCTTTATGCCAACTTGAGTAAGATGGTGAGGGTAAATTTACTTAAATATGTTAAGTTAATGATTTGAGGCAACTTGATATGGATTTTTAAATGTTTAAATGCAGGAAAATCGGTTTTATACCTAAATGTAAAATTGTGAAATTTATCCAAACGCACTACCCTTATGGCTTTATGCGAACTTTAGTAAGATGAAGAAAGTTAATTAACTTTAATATGTGAAGCTAATGATTTGGAGCAACTTGGTATGGATTTATAAATGTGTACATGCAAGAAAGTCGGTTTTATACCTAAACGTAAAATTGTGAAATTTTTCCAAACGCACTACCCTTATGGCTTTATGCCAACTTTAGTAAGATGAAGAAAGTTAATTAACTTTAATATGTGAATTTAATAATTTGAGGCAACTTGATATGGATTTCTAAATGTGTGCATGCAAGAAAATCGGTTTTATACCTAAATGTATAATTATGGAATTTTTTCCAAATGCACTGCCGTTTTGGCTTTATGCCAACTTGAGTAAGATGGTGAGGGTAAATTAACTTTAATATGTGAAGCTAATGATTTGAAGCCACTTAATAAGGATTTCTAAATGTGTTCATGCCAGAAAATCCGTTTTATAACTAAACGTAAAATTGTGGAATTTTTTCAAATGCGCTGCCGTTATGGCTTTATGCCAACTTAAGTATGATGAGGAAAGTTCATTAGCTTTAATATGTGAATTTAATAAATTGAAGCGACTTGATAGGGGTGTTTAAATGTGTGCATGCAAGAAAGTAATTTTTATACCTAAATGTAAAATTATGGAATTTTTTCCAAATGCACTGCCGTTATGGTCTTATGTCAACTTGAGTAAGATGGTGAGGGTTAATTTATTAACTTTAATATGTGAAGCTAATGATTTAAAGTAACTTTATATGGATTTCTAAATGTTTACATGCAAGAAAGTCGTTTTTCTACTTAAATGCAAAATTGTGGAATTTTTCCAAACGCACTACCTTTATGGCTTTATGCCAACTTTAGTAAGAGGAAAAAAGTTAATTAACTTTAATATGTGAATTTAATAATTTGAAGCAACTTGATATGTATTTCTAAATGTGTACATGCAAGAAAGTCGGTTTTATACCTAAACGAAAAATTGTGAAATTTTTCCAAACGCACTACCGTTATGGCTTTATGCGAACTTTAGTAAGATGAAGAAAGTTAATTAACTTTAATATGTGATGCTAATGAATTGATTCAACTTGGTATGGATTTCTAAATGTGTACATGCCAGAAAATCGGTTTTATAACTAAATGTAAAATTGTGGAATTTTTCCAAATGCAATGCCGTATTGGCTTTATGCCAACTTGAGTAAGATGGTGAGGGTAAATTTACTTTAATATGTTAAGTTAATGATTTGAGGCAACTTGATATGGATTTTTAAATGTTTAAATGCAAGAAAATCGGTTTTCTACCTAAATGTAAAATTGTGGAATTTTTCCAAATGCTGTGCCGTTATGGCTTTATGACAACTTTAGTAAGATGAAGAAAGTTAATTAACTTTAATATGTGAAGCTAATGATTTGAAACAACTTGATATGGATTTCTAAATGTGTACATGCCAGAAAATCAGTTTTATAACTAAATGTAAAATTGTGGAATTTTTCCAAATGCACGGCCGTTTTTGCTTTATGCCAACTTTAGTATGATGAAGAAAGTTCATTAGCTTTAATATGTGAATTTAATAATTTGAAGCAACTTGATATGGCTTTCTAAATGTGTGCATGCAAAAAAGTCGGTTCTATACCTAAATGTAAAATTATGGAACTTTTCCAAATGCACTGCCGTTATGGTCTTGTGTCAACTTGAGTAAGATGGTGAGGGTAAATTAACTTTAATATGTGAAGCTAATGATTTGAAGCAACTTGATATGGATTTCAAAATGTGTACATGCAGAATATCGGTTTTATATCTAAATGTAAAATTGTGGAATTTTTCCAAATGCACTACTGTTATGGCTTAATGCGAACTTTAGTAAGATGAAGAAAGTTAATTAACTTTAATATGTGAATTTAATAATTTGAGACAACTTGATATGGATTTCTAAATGTGTACATTCAAGAAAGTCGGTTCTATACCTAAATGTAAAATTGTGGAATTTTTTCCAAATGCACTGCCGTTTTGGCTTTATGCCAACTTGAGTAAGATGAAGAAAACTAATAAACTTTAATATGTTAAGATAATAATTTGAAGCAACTTGATATGGATCTCTAAATGAGCACATGCAACAAAGTCGGTTTTATACCTAAATGTAAAATTGTGGAATTTTTCCAAACGCACTACCCTTATGGCTTTATGCCAACTTTAATAATATGAAGAAAGTTAATTAACTTTAACATGTGAAGCTAATGATTTGAAGCAAATTGATATGCGTTTTTAAATGTGTGCATGCAAGAAAGTCGTTTTTCTACTTAAATGCAAAATTGTGGAATTTTTCCAAATGCACTGCCGTTATGGCTTTATGCCAACTTTAGTAAGATGAAGAAAGTTAATTAACTTTTATATGTGAATTTAATAATTTGAGACAACTTGATATGGATTTCTAAATGTGTACATGCACGCAACTCGGTTTTATACCTAAATGTAAAATTGTGGAATTTTTCCCAAATGCACTGCCGTTATGGCTTTATGCCAACTTTAGTAAGATGAAGAAAGTTAATTAACTTTAATATGTGAAACTAATGATTTGAAGCAACTTGATATGGATTTCGAAATGGGTACATGCAGAATATCGGTTTTGTATCTAAATGCAAAATTGTGGAAATTTTCCAAATGCACTACTGTCATGGCTTTATACCAACTTTAGTAAGATGAAAAAAGTTAATTAACTTTAATATGTGAAGCTAATAATTTAATCAACTTAATATGGATTTCTAAATGTGTACATTCCAGAAAGTCAGTTTTATAACTAAATGTAAAATTGTGGAATTTTTCCAAATGCTGTGCCGTTATGGCTTTATTCCAACTTTAGTAAGATGAAGAAAGTTAATTAACTTTAATATGTGAAGCTAATAATTTGAAGCCACTTGATATGGATTTCTAAATGTGTACGTGCAAGAAAATCGGTTTATACCTATATGTAAGATTGTGGAATTTTTCGAAATGCACTGCCGTTATGGCTTTATGCCAACTTTAGTAAGATGAAGAAAGTTAATTAACTTTAATATGTGAAGCTAATGATTTGGAGCAACTTGGTATGGATTTCTAAATGTGTACATGCAAGAAAATCGGTTTATACCTAAATGTAAAATTGTGGAGTTTTTTCCAACTGCACTGCCGTTTTGGCTTTATGCCAACTTGAGTAAGATGAAGAAAGTTAATAAACTTTAATAAGTTAAGATAATGTTTTGAAGCAACTTGATATGGATCTCTAAATGAGCACATGCAAGAAAGTCGGTTTTATACCTAAATGTAAAATTGTGGAATTTTTCCAAACGCACTACCCTTTTGGCTTTATGCGAACTTTAGTAAGTCGACTCGTGTGACTACGATAGTTGGCTCACTTAAAATCAACAACAATCAACTACTTGGACTCAACGTGGACTTTAAGAAGAGACAACCTTTGGCCCGATCAACTAACCGGAAGAACCTGAACCTAATTTTAATCTATTCAAATCCAATGGAAGGGTAAGTGAGATGCTCGTTTCCTGGAATAAATATAACAATAATTGTGAATAAAATAAAGGAAAGTGACAGAACAAAAATTAATGAGTGAAGGTCTGGAAGACCTTTTTAGAAATTTAAAGTTAGGAAGTCAGAAAGCAAATATGAACACAGAACAAATAAGCGAGTTAATTAAGGCGGAAGTTAGAAGTGCTTTGGCAGCACAAAGGTTGGAGTTCGATAGGAAGTTATTAGCAATCCAAAACCAAGTGACGGGCAGCAGGCCAAAGGTAGAAAAATAACTAAAGGTGTCTGTAAATCCACTAGCGACATGTGACATAACGCTTGATGCGATCAAATCACTTCCCGAATTTCATGGTCACATAGGCACATATGTGTCATGGCGTGAGGCGGCGCATAACGCTTATGAACTGTTCAAAAGGTACGATGGCAGTGAACGACACTACCAAGCAGTTACCATTTTGAGGAACAAAATAAGAGGGCTGCCGATGCGGTCTTCTCATCGTTTAGTACTGTGCTTAATTTTAATGCCATTATAGCACGTTTAGACTTTACGTACGCGGACAAACGTCCCGTATATCTTATAGAGCAGGAATTATCTACCTTAAGACAGGGTTCTATGAGGTAGAAAAGAAGCTAACGTTACTAGCTTATAAGACTATAATGTCTTACGAGAGTAGCGTGGCAGAAATTATAAACGAGAAATATAGGGCAGATGCCCTAAGAGTTTTCATTTCCGGCTTAAGGAAGCCCTTATGCGACATTCTTTTCGCTTCACGGCCGTCTGACCTTCCGTCTGCTCTTGCTTTAGCACAGGAGGTAGACTCAAACCATGAGCGGTATGCGTTCGCGGCCAATTTTGCTGCCAGGAACGTCGAGGGCAACCACATTAAAAAAAATAATAATATAATTTCAAGCCAGAACAACCATAGGACAAACACTTATGATCCACCCTCAGCTCATAAGAGCCCACACTACTATAGTAATAGGCAGTACAAACCCGGACATGCACCTCATTTTACGGAAAATCAAAGGGTAAATAACGGACGTGACAGCGACAGACTAGTCAGAGCGGAACCAATGGACGTTGATCCATCCTCATCGAAATTTAAACACCAATCGTTTGACAGAGACCGAGGTGCCTATCAAGGAAACAGTAATAGAATGCAACAGGGGTATCAACAAAAACGTCCAGCAAATTCTGGACGTTACACTGGACCAAAGATCCAACGTGTTAATCATCTGGAGGAGGAAGTTGAGCCACAGAGTGAATCATTGTACGGTGCAGAAGTCGAACAAGCGGCGGATGACGTAAGTTTAGATCAACTTAATTTTTTAGGGGAAGGTCTCTCCTACCCTGGATTTCAAAGTCCCTAGGAGGGAAAGAAGTGAAACTCCTTATCGATACTGGTGCGTCGAGGAGTTGTATGAAACCAACACCGGCTTTAAGGACACAACATTTCAGGGACACATTCTCTGTAAAATCTATTCACGGGGTTACTTCTATCATGAAAAAATGCTACATAAAAATATTTGGTGTAGTGGCAGAATTTTTCATCTTACCGGACTTAACATCATTTGATGGCGTGATTGGGCTCGACATACTAAACAGGGTCCATGCGAACATTGACCTTAAATCGAACACAATAAATCATGATTTTGGTGAGGAGGAAATCTTCTTCATTTCCAGTCATGACGTAAGCCATCTTAGGCTTCAAACAAATCTAGTACCAACAGACGTTAGGGAAGATTTTTCTAGGATGATCAAAAGGATGAATGGGGCTTTTGCTGACCCCAATGAGGCATTACCGTACAATACAAAGGTGATAGCAACAATTCGAACGGAGGACGAAACACCAGTTTACTCAAGATTATACCCGTACCCACTGAGTGTAGCGGATTTCGTGGACAAAGAAATCAAGGACTTGTTAGCAAATGGAGTTATCCGGCCATCAAGATCACCGTTTAACAACCCTATATGGGTGGTAAAGAAAAAGGGGGTAGACGAAAACGGACAGGCGAAGCAGAGATTAGTTATTGACTTTCGGAAGCTCAATGAAAAAACTATCGGTGATAAATACCCAATTCCCGACATAACAGGAATTCTTTCCAATTTGGGTGGTAGTAAATACTTCACCACTTTGGACTTAAAATCTGGTTTCCATCAGATTAAACTATTGGAGCGTGATAGGGGAAAAACAGCTTTCTCTGTCAAGAATGGCAAGTATGAATTTTGCCGGTTACCTTTTGGATTAAAAAACGCGCCGAGCATCTTTCAACGCGCCATAGACGACGTATTAAGAGAGCATATTGGGAAAAGCTGGTTTGTCTATGTAGACGATGTTATTATTTTTTCGGAAAACAAACAGCAGCATCTGAAAGATATGGAATCAATTTTAAATGAATTATTTAGGGCCAACATGAGAGTGTCGGTTGAAAAATCCAAATTTTTTAGGACTGAGGTCGAATACCTGCGGTTCTTAGTTTCACAAGGAGGAATAAAAACGTGTCCAGACAAAGTCGACACAATACGAAGTTTCCCTGAGCCCACCACTCTAAGGGGACTCAGATCATTCCTAGGTCTAGCGGGTTATTATAGATGTTTTATAAGGGATTTCGCTAGAATATCAAACCCATTGTCGAGCATCATGAGAGGCGAATACGGTCGAGTTACTGCGTCCCAATCAAAAATAATCAGAATTGATTTGACGGATGAACAGAAAAAGACCTTCGAAACAATTAAAGAAATTTTAGCGTCAGAGGATGTAACCCTGACGTACCCAGATTTTAACAAACCATTCGATCTAACTACTGACGCGTCGGCTCATGCTATAGGCGCCGTCCTCTCTCAGGAGGGCAAACCGATTACCATGATTTCTCGCACTCTGTCCGGGAGCGAGGAGCATTACGCTACCAATGAAAGGGAATTGTTAGCTATTGTATGGGCATTGAAAGCTCTTAAAAACTACCTGTACGGCGTAACAAAACTTAATGTTTATACTGACCACCAGCCGCTGACCTTTGCGGTTTCGGATAGGAATCCTAATTCGAAAATTAAAAGATGGAAAGCCTTCATAGACGAATGCAACGCAAAGCTAATCTACAAACCAGGAAAGGAAAATGTGGTGGCAGACGCTCTATCTAGGCAACATATAAATGCTTTAGATAACACGAGCATCGAGACAATTCATAGCGAGGAATCATCAACCCCTACAATTGAAAGATCGGAAAAACCGGTAAATTGCTTCCGCAACCAGATTATTGTGGAGGTAGGTACAGAACCTCAAAACAAAAACTTTTATAATTTTTGGAAAAAAGACAAGGCATATCATTTCTTACCGAGAAAAAAAGGATTTATTAGAACTTTTACAGGAGGCCGTAAACACAACAGCAGTAAACGCAATACACTGCGATCTGCATGCACTTGCACAGTTTCAGCACGAACTGGTCGAAATGTTTCCAACAGTTAAATTCAGACATACGGAGAAATTCGTTAACGACATTACGAATCCGAATGAGCAGCAGGAAATTATCGCTGCTGAACATAACAGAGCGCATCGAGCAGCGCAGGAGAACGCAAAACAAATTCTAGAGGATTATTTCTTTCCAAAAATGGAGAAAAAAGTTAAACAATTTGTGGGAAATTGTCGAACATGCTCGCGGGCGAAGTATGATCGGCACCCAAAGAAACAGCTTATCGCTCAAACGCCCATACCAACACATTGTGGAGAAATTCTTCACATTGACATATTTTCTACCGGGTTCAAGTTCTTCTTGACGTGCATCGACAAGTTTTCAAAATTTGCGATAGTACAGTCGTTGAAATCAAGAACGATAGTAGATGTCAAACCACAGCTCCTTCAGTTACTCAACATGTTTTTCGGTACTCGAATAGTTTATTGCGACAATGAGAAGTCGCTGAATTCACACAGCATCAAAGCTACATTAAAGAATCACTTCAATATCGACATTGCGAATGCTCCACCACTATATAGTACATCAAATGGTCAGGTGGAGCGATTCCATAGCACACTAATGGAAATAGCACGATGCCTTAAACTTGACAAGAATCTTGATGATATTGAGGAAATTGTCCTTTTAGCTACGATTGAGTATAACAGGTCCATTCACACAGTAACGGGGATGAAGCCCCTTACCGTATTTCGTTCAATTAGAGATGACAACCAAATACCATGCCGCTTAAGAAACGCACAGGAAAGAGAACTAATAACTCATAATAAGAACAGGCAGGATAGGGAGTTCCCTGTTGGAGAAAAAGTACTTGTTAAAAATAACAGGAGACTAGGCAATAAGCTTACGCCTCTTTATACTGAGGAAGAGGTGGAAAAAGACTTGGGTACAACAGTTTTAATAAAAGGGAGAAGGGTCCATAAAGACAACCTTCGTTAAACTTAATCTAGAACCTAGGTGTTTCTAATGATAAACAATTAACAAAAAAGTTTCATATATGTTTTTTGGATTTTCATAATTTTGGCCATATCAATATCGGCAACGACAGGAAGGTTAATCGACTATACCAATGCAAGGTACATTCCGGTGGTCGGTGAGGACCTTGTAATTTGGGAGAATTCAGGACACATCAAGCATGTTACCAACTTGACACTTTACGAATTACTGAGAGACGAGACAATTAATGCCACAGACCACTTTCCTCAGTCACATATGAGGAAGTTACTAGACGCGGACATAAAACAGATAAGTCGACTGATACAAATGATAAACGCTCACCACAGACAGGCGAGAAGCCTGAATGCCCTAGGGATAGTCCTGAAATACATTACTGGAACTCCTGACCATGACGACTTCAATAGATGAATGAACACAGAAGAACAGCTAATTAACTCGCAGGACAGACAGTTTACCATAAACACCCAGGTACAGAAAGAAATCAATAACCTTACCATTACAGTAAATAAAATCCTGAAATTAACAGAAGAAAGAGAAATAAACACCGGTCACCTTTATGACATACTTCTGGCTAGAAACAGAGCAATTATTACAGAATAAAATAACATTATGACAGCTGTCACTTTCGCCAAAATTGGGGTCTTAAGTCCCATTCTCTTAGACAGTAACGAAATAAATTTCATAACAGGAGACGAGCACTTCACTGACCTTACCGTGGCCGATGTTATGGCAGTGGCTAGAATTAAGATATTACAGTATAATAACATAATTTACTTTTTAATAAGATATCCGATTCCTATGTTTAGATGTAAGAAAATTACTATTTCACCAGTAGCTCATGGCCACCAAATCCTGCACCTTGAAGAATCCATCTTAGCCAAGTGTTATAACCATACCGTAGCCGTAAAGAACTGCAGCGACACAACACCAACGTTTTGCTTACCATCTCCGACTACATCATGCGCTCTGCAACTACTGACTCGCAGCACCGCTAATTGCAGTACAACATTTAACAACCTCACACCAATTTCACCGATAAGTGACGGCCTTGTTGTCATCAATGACCAATTGGCTGTCATCGAGGAAAATAATGAGGTCCCTATTACGGTCAACGGAACATACCTCGTGGTCTTCAAAAACAACGTAAAGATTAATGGTACGACTTTTTATAACGAAAATTCTACATTGCCTCTAAAACCTGAAACTCCATGGGCTTCTACAATCAACTTGACGCAGCACACAGAAATATTAAGCGCTTCTTACCTTCACCATGTGAATCTAGAGAATGTTCAAAGGATCAATCACCTGCACCGATCAATCCATTATGGCCACGTTACAGGTTTCTCAGCCTTTGGTGTCTTATTAATCATGGCATTCACTGTTTACGTCCTTCTCAGGATAAGGAGGACCAAGAGAGAGATTATCATAGCCAAATCCGTTGAAACTGCAATTAAAACCGCTTCTTTGAGGACCGAGGACGTTCCACATTTAGAAGGGGAGGAGTTATCGCGAGGAAACGACACACCCTAATTCCCGTCGTAATAAGAGCCTACCACTCTGCACATGTCGCTAAGTCAGCACATTTTGCGTGACAACATTGGCCAGACATCAAAGTAAACAAACATTATGCACGAGGCGCAAGGTCAGCAAAACGTCAGCAGAGGAGCCACAACGCGATGCGGGTTGGTGGCTTGAGCTAAGTTAGGAATAATTTTAAGTGGCACATTATACTTGACAACAAAGCCGAGATGACGGCAAATAAAATAATTTTAAAATTGAACAATACATTTTGAATAATTTGTACATGCAAGAAAGTCGGTTTTCTACCTAAACGCAAAATTGTGGAATTTTTCCAAACGCACTACCTTTATGGCTTTATGCCTACTTTAGTAAGATAAAGAAAGTTAATTCACTTTAATATGTTAAGCTTATGATTTGAAGCAACTTGATATGGATTTCTTAATGTTTAAATGTAGGAAAATCGGTTTTATACCTACATGTAAAATTTTGGAATTTTTCCAAATGCAATGCCGTTATGGCTTTATGCCAACATTTGAAAGATTTTATACCTAAATGTAAAATTTCGGAATTTTTTCAAATGCTCTGCCGTTATGGCTTTATGCCAACTTTAGTAAGATGAAAAAAGTTAATTAACTTTAACATGTGAAGCTAATGATTTGAAGCAAATTGATATGGGTTTTTAAATGTGTGCATGCAAGAAAGTCGGTTTTATAACTAAATGTAAAATTGTGGAATTTTTTCAAATGCAATGCCGTTATGGCTTTATGCCAACATTAGAAAGATTTTATACCTAAATGTAAAATTTCGGAATTTTTTCAAATGCTCTGCCGTTATGGCTTTATGCCAACTTTAGTAAGATGAAGAAAGTTAATTAACTTTAATATGTGAATTTAATAATTTGAGACAACTTGATATGGATTTCTAAATGTGTACGTGCAAGAAAGTCGGTTTTATACCTAAATGTAAAATTGTGGAATTTTTCCAAACGCACTACCCTTATGGCTTTATGCCAACTTTAATAATATGAAGAAAGTTAATTAACTTTAACATGTGAAGCTAATGATTTAAAGCAAATTGATATGGGTTTTTAAATGTGTGCATGCAAGAAAGTCGGTTTTCTACTTAAATGCAAAATTGTGGAATTTTTCCAAATGCACTGCCGTTATGGCTTTATGCCAACTTTAGTAAGATGAAGAAAGTTAATTAACTTTAATATGTGAATTTAATAATTTGAATAAACTTGATATGGGTTTTTAAATGTGTACATGCACGCAACTCGGTTTTATACCTAAATGTAAAATTGTGGAATTTTTTCCAACTGCACTGCCGTTATGGTCTTATGTCAACTTGAGTAAGATGGTGAGGGTTAATTAATTAACTTTAATATGTGAAGCTAATGATTTGAAGCAACTTGATATGGATTTCGAAATGTGTACATGCAGAATATCGGTTTTATATCTAAATGTAAAATTGTGGAAGTTTTCCAAATGCACTACTGTCGTGGCTTTATACCAACTTTAGTAAGATGAAAAAAGTTAACTAACTTTAATATATTAAGCTAATGATTTGATGTAACTTGATACGGATTTATAAATGTGTTCATGGCAGAAAATCGGTTTTATACCTAAATGTAAAACTTTGGAATTTTTCCAAAAGCACTGCCGTTTTTGCTTTATGCGAACTTCTGTAAAATGACGAAGGTTAATTAACTTTAATATGTTACGCTAATGATTTGAAGCAACTTGTTATGGATTGCTAAATGCAGGAAAATCGGTTTTATACCTAAATGTAAAATTGTGGAACTTTTCCACATACACTGCCGTTATGGCTTTATGCCAACGTTAGAAAGATTTTATACCTAAATGTAAGATTTCGGAATTTTTCCAAATGCTCTGCCGTTATGGCTTTATGCCAACTTTAGTAAGATGAAGAAAGTTAATTAACTTTAATATGAGAATTTAATAATTTGAAAAAACTTGATATGGGTTTTTAAATGTGTACATGCAAGAAAGTCTGTTTTATACCTAAATGTAAAATTGTGGAATTTTTCCAAACGCACTACCTTTATGGCTTTATGCCAACTTTAGTAAGAGGAAAAAAATTAATTAACTTTAATATGTGAATTTAATAATTTGAAGTAACTTGACATGGATTTCTAAATGTGTTCATGCCAGAAAATCGGTTTTATAACTAAATGTAAAATTGTGGAATTTTTCCAAATGCACTGCCGTTTTGGCTTTATGCTAACTTGATTAAGATGGTGAGGGTTAATTAATTAATTTTCATATGTGAAGCTTGTGATTTGAAGTAACTTGATATGGATTTCTTAATGTTTAAATGTAGGAAAATCGGTTTTATACCTAAATGTAAAATTTTGGAATTTTTCCAAATGCACTGCCCATATGGCTTTATGCCAACTTTAGTAAGATGAAGAAAGTTAATTAACTTTAATATGTGAAGCTAATGATTTGAATCCACTTGATATGTATTTCTAAACGTGTATATGCCAGAAAATCAGTTTTATAACTAAATGTAAAATTGTGGAATTTTTCCAAATGCAATGCCGTTATGGCTTTATGCCAAATTTAGTAAGATGAAGAAAGTTAATTAACTTTAATATGTGAAGCTAAAGATTTGGAGCAACTTAGTATGGATTTCTAAATATGTACATGCCAGAAAATCGGTTTTATATCTAAATGTAAAATTATATAATTTTTTCCAAATGCACAGCCGTTTTGGCTTTATGCCAACTTGAGTAAGATGGCGAGGGTAAATTTACTTTAATACCTTAAGTTAATGATTTGAAGCAACTTGATATGGATTTCTAAATGTTTTAATGCAGGAAAATCGGTTTATACCTAAATGTAAGATTGTGGAATTTTTCCAAATGCTGTGCCGTTATGGCTTTATGCCAACTTTAGTAAGATGAAGAAAGTTAATTAACTTTAATATGTGAAGCTAATGATTTGGAGCAACTTGGTATGGATTTCTAAATGTGTACATGCCAGAAAATCGGTTTTATACCTAAATGTAAGCTATGGAATTTTTTCCAAATGCACTGCCGTTATGGTCTTATGTCAACTTGAGTAAGATGGTGAGGGTTAATTAATTAACTTTAATATGTGAAGCTAATGATTTGAAGTAACTTTATACGGATTTCTAAATGTGTACATGCAAGAAATCCGGTTTTCTACCTCAATGTAAAATTGTGGAACTTTTCCAAACGCACTACCTTTATGGCTTTGTGCCAACTTTAGTTAGAGGAAAAAAGTTAATTAACTTTAATTTGTGAATTTAGTAATTCGAAACAACTTGATATGGATTTCTAAATGTAAACATGCACGCAACTCGGTTTTATACCTAAATGTAAAATTGTGGAATTTTTTCCAAATGCACTGCCGTTATGGCTTTATGCCAACTTTAGTAAGATGAAGAAAGTTAATTAACTTTAATATGTTAAGCTAATGAATTGATGTAACTTGATACGGATTTATAAATGTGTTCATGCCAGAAAATCGGTTTTATAACTAAATGTAAAATTGTGGAATTTTTCCAAATGCACTGGCGTTATGGCTTTATGCCAGCTTTAGTAAGATGAAGAAAATTAATTAACTTTAATATGTGAATTTAATAATTTGAGACAACTTGATATGGATTTCTAAATGTGTACATGCCAGAAAATCAGTTTTATAACTAAATGTAAAATAGTGGAATTTTTCCAAATGCACTGCCGTTATGGTCTTAAGTCAACTTGAGTAAGATGGTGAGGGTTAAATAACTTTAATATGTTAAGCTAATGATTTGAAGCAACTTGATATGGATTTCTAAATGTGTACCTGCAAGAAAGTCGGTTTTATACCTAAATGTAAAATTATGGAATTTTTTCCAAATGCACTGCCGTTTTGGCTTTATACCAACTTGAGTAAAATGGTGAGGGTAAGTTTACTTTAATATGTTAAGTTAATGATTTGAGGCAACTTGATATGGATTTTTAAATGTTTAAATGCAGGAAAATCGGTTTTGTACCTTAATGTAAAATTGTGGAATTTTTCCAAATGCTGTGCCGTTATGGTCTTATGTCAATTTGAGTAAGATGGTGCGGGCTAATTAACTTTAATATGTGAAGCTAATGATTTGAAGCAACTTGATATGGATTTCTAAATGAGCACATGCAAGAAAGTCGGTTTTATACCTAAATGTAAAATTGTGGAATTTTTCCAAACGCACTACCCTTATGGCTTTATGCCAACTTTAATAATATGAAGAAAGTTAATTAACTTTAACATGTGAAGCTAATGATTTAAAGCAAATTGATATGGGTTTTTAAATGTGTGCATGCAAGAAAGTCGGTTTTCTACTTAAATGCAAAATTGTGGAATTTTTCCAAATGCTGTGCCGTTATGGTCTTATGTCAATTTGAGTAAGATGAAGAAAGTTAATAAACTTTAATATGTTAAGATAATGATTTGAAGCAACTTGATATGGATCTCTAAATGAGCACATGCAAGAAAGTCGGTTTTATACCTAAATGTAAAATTGTGGAATTTTTCCAAACGCACTACCCTTATGGCTTTATGCCAACTTTAATAATATGAAGAAAGTTAATTAACTTAAACATGTGAAGCTAATGATTTAAAGCAAATTGATATGGGTTTTTAAATGTGTGCATGCAAGAAAGTCGGTTTTATAACTAAATGTAAAATTGTAGAATTTTTCCAAACGCACTGCCGTTATGGCTTTACGCCAACTTTAGTAAGATGAAGAAAGTTAATTAACTTTAATATGTGAATTTAATAATTTGAGACAACTTGATATGGATTTCTAAATGTAAACATGCACGCAACTCGGTTTTATACCTAAATGTAAAATTGTGGAATTTTTTCCAAATGCACTGCCGTTATGGCTTTATGCCAACTTTAGTAAGATGAAGAAAGTTAATTAACTTTAATATGTGAAGCTAATGATTTGAAGCAACTTGATATGGATTTCGAAATGTGTACATGCAGAATATCGGTTTTATATCTAAATGTAAAATTGTGGACATTTTCCAAATGCACTACTGTCATGGCTTTATACCAACTTTAGTAAGATGAAAAAAGTTAATTAACTTTAATATGAGAATTTAATAATTTGAATAAACTTGTTATGGGTTTTTAAATGTGTACATGCAAGAATGTCGGTTTTATACCTACATATAAAAATTTCCGAATTTTTCCAAATGCTCTGCCGTTATGGCTTTATGCCAACTTTAATAAGATGAAGAAAGTTAATTAACTTTAATATGTTAAGCTAATGGTTTGATGTAACTTGATACGGATTTATAAATGTGTTCATGCCAGAAAATCGGTTTTATACCTAAATGTAAAATTGTGGAATTTTTCCAAATGCACTGCCGTTATGGCTTTATGCCAACTTTAGTAAGATGAAGAAAGTTAATTAACTTTAATATGTGAATTTAATAATTTGAGACAACTTGATATGGGTTTTTAAATGTGTACATGCAAGAAAGTCTGTTTTATACCTAAATGTAAAATTGTGGAATTTTTCCAAACGCACTACCTTAATTTATACCAACTTTAATAAGATGAAGAAAGTCAATTAACTTTAATATGTTAAGCTAATGATTAAAGGTATCTTGATATGGATTTATAAATGTGTATATGCAAGAAAATCGGTTTTATACCTAAATGTAAAATTGTGGAATTTTTCCAAACGCACTACCTTTATGGCTTTATGCCAACTTTAGTAAAAGGAAAAAAGTTAATTAACTTTAATATGTGAATTTAATAATTTGAAGTAACTTGATATGGATTTCTAAATGTGTTCATGCCAGAAAATCGGTTTTATAACTAAATGTAAAATTGTGGAATTTTTCCAAACGCACTGCCGTTTTGGCTTTATGCTAACTTGATTAAGATGGTGAGGGTTAATTAATTAACTTTCATATGTGAAGCTTATGATTTGAAGTAACTTTATATGGATTTCTAAATGTGTACATGCAAGAAAGTCGGTTTTCTACCTAAATGCAAAATTGTGGAATTTTTCCAAATGCACTACCTTTATGGCTTTATGCCAACTTTAGTAAGATAAAGAAAGTTAATTCACTTTAATATGTTAAGCTAATAATTTGAAGCAACTTGATATGGATTTCTTAATGTTTAAATGTAGGAAAATCGGTTTTATACCTAAATGTAAAAATTTGGAATTTTTCCAAATGCACTGCCGTTTTGGCTTTATGCTAACTTGATTAAGATGGTGAGGGTTAATTAATTAACTTTCATATGTGAAGCTTATGATTTGAAGTAACTTTATATGGATTTCTAAATGTGTACATGCAAGAAAGTCGGTTTTCTACCTAAATGCAAAATTGTGGAATTTTTCCAAATGCACTACCTTTATGGCTTTATGCCAACTTTAGTAAGATGAAGAAAGTTAATTAACTTTAATATGTGAAGCTAATGATTTGAATCAACTTGATATGGATTTCAAAATGTGTATATGCCAGAAAATCAGTTTTATAACTAAATGTAAAATTGTGGAATTTTTCCAAATGCAATGCCGTTATGGCTTTATGCCAAATTTAGTAAGATGAAGAAAGTTAATTAACTTTAATATGTGAAGCTAAAGATTTGGAGCAACTTGGTAAGGATTTCTAAATGTGTACATGCCAAAAAACCGGTTTTATAACTAAATGTAAAATTGTGGAATGTTTCCAAATGCAATGCCGTTATGGCTTTATGCCAAATTTAGTAAGATGAAGAAAGTTAATTAACTTTGATATGTGAAGCTAAAGATTTGGAGCAACTTGGTGTGGATTTCTAAATATGTACATGCCAGAAAATCGGTTTTATATCTAAATGTAAAATTATATCATTTTTTCCAAATGCACTGCCGTTTTGGCTTTATGCCAACTTTAGTTATAGGAAAAAAGTTAATTAACTTTAATTTGTGAATTAAGTAATTCGAAACAACTTGATATGGATTTCTAAATGTGTACATGCACGAAAGTCGGTTTTATACCTAAATGTAAAATTATGGAATTTTTCCAAACGCATTGACCTTTAGGCTTTATGCCAACTTTAGTAAGATGAAGAAAGTTAATTAACTTAAGAAGCTAATGATTTGAAGCAATTTGATATAGATTTCAAAATGTGTACATGCCAGAAAATCGGTTTTATAACTAAATGTAAAATTGTGGAATTTTTCCAAATGCACTGCCGTTATGGCTTTATGCCAGCTTTAGTAAGATGAAGAAAATTAATTAACTTTAATATGTGAATTTAATAATTTGAGACAACTTGATATGGATTTCTAAAATTGTACATGCCAAAAAATCAGTTTTATAACTAAATGTAAAATTAAGGAAATTTTCCAATTGCACTGCCGTTATGGTCTTAAGTAAACTTGAGTAAGATGGTGAGGGTTAAATAACTTTAATATGTTAAGCTAATGATTTGAAGCAACTTGATATGGAT